>NW_007763439.1:0-281 GCF_000696425.1 Galeopterus variegatus
CATTTTGACTAATGTTCTATCTTTAAAAATTTTTAAGGCTTCTATTTTCTTTTTAAAAAAACAACCAAAATTACCTAAATCCTTTTGATAGGTCTTCTAGTACAATGTGATAAAAGAAAACCCAACTGGTATATTAGGGACAAGTTTACCTTTCTTACTACACATTTTGCTCTTCCCCCAGAACACACATTAGGAAAGGGGAAGAAAACGAATGCAACTATAGCTTCTACACCCTGGTATAAATTTAAATTAGGTACTTAGAATTTTTGTATTGTTAGTAT
>NW_007763439.1:5662-6296 GCF_000696425.1 Galeopterus variegatus
AATTGTTTTTCATAGCTTCTCCATTCAGTAATACATCCTTAACCTAAAGATTTATTTGAATTAGTTTTTGTTTTTTTCTCTCCCAGAACTATATCCCAGCAATCCCTAATGCTTGGGTAGGATGGGTCACAACTGAATTTTCCCAAATACTAAATATTTAGAAAGCCGTTAACATTCCAACTCCTTTGGCTCTGGGTTAAAATAGAAGTTTAAATTTTTCAATTACTTTTAGGTATTAAGGAATAGAAAAATCTCTTCCTATCTAACCCTTTCCATCGTACATAACATCTACTGAGCAGTCTGCTGTGCTACATGATAAAATATAGCACCACTGCTAAAATTAGTACTGCCTTCATGCCAAAGACAATTTTAAGTGTTTTATATGCACTAACTTATTTAACTCTCACAATAATCCTTTGAAGCAAGTCCTGAAAGTTAGAAATGATTTCCTGTCTTCAAGAGAATAGAAGCAGGTTGGGAAGGCAAGATACAAAACAAAGAAGATAATGCTATCAGGCAAAATGCAAAAGATATCACTATTTACCATACGAGGGTATTTCAAACGGTTCATGGAAAAACAGAATTAAAAGATAATATGGGGGCCGGCCCGGTGGCGCACTGCTATAGTGCGCCG
>NW_007763440.1:0-414 GCF_000696425.1 Galeopterus variegatus
GTTGACAAGGGGTGGACTTGTGAAGGTTAATTCTAGCTGTCAACGTAGTTAGATGAAGGAACGCTGAGAAACCTGGTAAAGCAGTTTTTCAGGTGTGTCCATGAGGGTGTTTCCAGCAGGGATTAGCATGAGAGTCTGCGCGGCCTGGATGTGAAAGACCCACCCTCAGTGTGGGTGGGAACCATCCAATCCACTGGGGGTCCGGAGAGAACAGAAGACAGAGGAAAGAGGTGAAGCTCTCTCTCGATCGCTGGAGCTGGGACACACTCCTCTCCCCTGTCCATGGACATCAGAGCTTGAGACTCTTCAGCTTTTGGGTTCGAGAACTTACACCAAGGACACCATCAGCTTCACTGGTTCTGAGGCCTTTGGACTTGGACTGAGCTACGCTACCAGCATCCAGTTTATAGACGG
>NW_007763440.1:5992-6296 GCF_000696425.1 Galeopterus variegatus
GGAGATGTGAAGAGTGAAGTGGAGTTTGACAACATGATCAGGAGTGGAAAGTGTCAGGTGTGAAGTGGTACAGTATTAACCTACCTAGATATGGAAAGTTAAATATAGATTGTTCCCTCCAGAGCAACGATAAAAACAAAATAACAGAGGAAATATTGCTGAGAATAGGGGAAATAAAAGAGATTTTGTATTCAGTTAGCCCCCCCCCCACTCCACCCACCAAAAATAAAAGGCAAGAAAATGAAAACAGAGGAACACAGAAAACAAAAAGCACAAATGGAAAACGATTAGCAAGAGGGTGGAC
>NW_007763441.1:0-424 GCF_000696425.1 Galeopterus variegatus
TTTGTTATTGTTGCTGTTTGTTTGTTTATTTGTGAGTGTTGGGGGGAGTCCAATGAGAAACGACTGATAGGTTTGAGAGAGGTAAGTCATATGACCTAATATCCACATGAAAAAGAACAGGGTGTTGGAGAATTCCAATTAGGAGGATAGTGGGATATAATTGATGGCCTCGACAGAGGAGGCAGCAGTGAAGATGAGCAGACACGGACAGAGCAGTAAGATGTTTGAATGCAGAATAAAAACAAGAGATCGATGAGTCCTAGGTTTTTGGCTTAAGCAATTGAATGAATACAGATGTCATTTACTGAGATAAAGCATGTTGGTATTTGAGGGTGATAATTAGTCAGACCTCCCCAACTTCCTTGAAGTTTATAAGAAATTGATAAATAAGTAGAAGTGTCAGACAGATGGAAAATATTATTAT
>NW_007763441.1:3278-3615 GCF_000696425.1 Galeopterus variegatus
CTATAAGGCTGGACAAGTTATTAAACCTTTTGAGTCTCTTTGTACTATACTGCTTTTAGGGGCTATAAAACCTATCTCATAGGATTATTACAAAGATTCATTGAGATACATAATATAAAACACTTTTAACAGAGTCAGGTACAATATAAAGCTCAATTAAGGTTACTTCTGATGATGATTATAAAGTAAAAGAAATGACTAATACATAGACTCTGTTTTCAACCTAGTAATGTGGGAAAATATGTATTTAAATAAAGAATCAATCCTCCATTTCCGTATCAGCTCATCAATAATTAAAATTTCAAAAGAAAATGAAAACATTTCAAATATCGAATGA
>NW_007763441.1:5564-6295 GCF_000696425.1 Galeopterus variegatus
AAATCCTGGGCACGGATAGTAGCTCAATAATGACATTATTAAGTGTATTATTATTATTATTTTTGATTTTGATTTCCGTTTGACCACCTTGACTGTGTATTTTTTATTTTCATATCTCATCACTGAGAATGGGTAGTCCACCCTAGTTTTCACTCCATCAACCCTTCAGTTCCCTTCTTTAACTCAAGAGGAAACCTTTCCCCAATAATTTCACATTCAAATCATTAACTAGAAATGGTGACAAGGTAGGCTGCAAAACTGAATAGTTTATGTCTCCAGTCTTCATAATAGGAGGAAACAAGGAATGAGAGTCTGTGAGAGGCTTTGTGTACCAAATCATATTACCTGCCACTGTCATTCTTTTAACTACCCAGTATCCCTCCCTCCCAGGATGACACTTTATGTGGAATGCCATTACCTTCTCCCAAAGGGAGGTAGTATCCAAGTCTCATTTCAGTATTGCATTCAGCCTCAAATACAGGACCTCTGAGTTATGTTTCTCTGTGTCATGTAAAGACACTGATACAAAAACATCTCTTGGTCTTCTGAGTCCAATAAATGAATGGTAGCAAAGGCCAGACAGGCTGAGTTATCCTGAGGATGTTCAGCTGTCCTAAGGGATGGCAAGATGATAACCTCTTGGAAGAAGTCTATTCCTGTGTGATACTATTCACTTTGACCAATGACTCACAAGTATCCATCTGCAGCATTGCTCTATCAATTTGCCCCCT
>NW_007763442.1:0-250 GCF_000696425.1 Galeopterus variegatus
GCGGGGAACCCAAGTCATTGGACAGGCCACATGCAGGATCTCCGTTAACAGTCCCCAGCCACGGACTGTTTGGATTCATCGTGCCAGGTGCCACACGCCTGAGTGAAACAGCCTCCAGATGATTCAAGTCCCCCATCATTCGACTCACCACTGGCGGCTCAAGTCTCCCCATGTGGGTCCTGGACATGCGGAGCCCTCCCTGCTCTGCCCTCGCTGAAAGTCTGGTGCACAGAACCTGGGAGCATGATAA
>NW_007763442.1:5791-6295 GCF_000696425.1 Galeopterus variegatus
AGTGTAACCCTCCCCTCCAAGCACTGGTGATGCAGCAGTTTCAAAACATGGGGGTGACCTCATCCACACGCCTCCCACTGAGAGCCGGGATCTGTGTCCCTCCCATTGAGTCTTGGTGGGCTGTGACCGCTCTGACCAATGGCATATGGTGGAAGTGACACTATGTGACTTCTGAGGTCATGGCATAAGATTTCTGCCTCACTCACTAGAAACACTCTTGCAGCTCTGAGCCACCAATGTAAAAAGTCCAAACCCCTTGAAACCACCATACTGCGGGGAACCCAAGTCATTGGACAGGCCACATGCAGGATCTCCGTTAACAGTCCCCAGCCAAGGACTATTTGGAGTCATCGTGCCAGGTGCCACACGCCTGAGTGAAACAGCCTCCAGATGATTCCAGTCCCCAATCATTCGACTCACCACTGGCGGCTCAAGTCTCCCCATGTGGGTCCTGGACATGTGGAGCCCTCCCTGCTCTGCCCTCGCTGAAAGTCTGGTGCACAG
>NW_007763443.1:0-241 GCF_000696425.1 Galeopterus variegatus
ATTTTCTCCCTTTCTTTAGGTTTTCTTTTTGCTCTGCTGATTTTTTACTTTGCTGTGCAGAAGATTTTTGGTTTGATGTAATCCCATTTGTTTATTTTTACTTTTGTTGCTTGTGCTTTTGAGGCCATATTCATAAAATCTTTGTCTAGTCCTATGTTGTGGAGCGTTTCGTTCTTCTATACATGGATATCCAGTTTTCAAAGCAGTGTTTATTGAAGAAGCCATCTGCCTTGGGCTGAAT
>NW_007763443.1:5673-6295 GCF_000696425.1 Galeopterus variegatus
CAGGAAAAGAAAAGCAAGATAGAAGCAGCACTCTCTAAGAGACTGTTCGTCTGGTTTTGCTCCAGGAAGCTCAAGTACCAGATACGTGACTCGAATATTTAACTAGGGCTCACCTAGATTCAAAACAGTAGCTAAAGTACTCTTTACTCATGGATTCTATAAGGACAACAAAGAGGCTTTTTTGATAATGCAGATGTTCTGGAATGGAAACTCTAAACACATAGGTGATAGGTAATTTATATATAAAAATTATAAAGAATGTTCATCTGGAAGCTGATGTAAATAAATGCCCAGCTGTTCTCATTAGGGACATAGTAAAAAGCATTCACCTGATGTAACCAAAGCCTTCAGCTCTGTCCTGGTTTGGTTCATCTTCTTTCACTGTATTAGTATTGTTGATCCCTTTCCCTGAATCTCACCCTGCCTGCACCAGGACGTCTCTTTTCGTTTGGATGCCCTTAGTGCTATCTATCTTCTGTCACTGCTAAAGAAGTTTGCTCGTGCCAATAAGTCTGAAAAATGCCTGTAGCACATTGCTTGTTGCCCAGCTGTAATGCATCCAACCTGTTCCACAAGGCTTAGGTTCAAATACTGTCTTTTTTTTTTTTTTTTTTTTTTTTTT
>NW_007763444.1:0-257 GCF_000696425.1 Galeopterus variegatus
ACTAAACTCAACAGAGCAGGCTCTTTGATCTACTTAACCTCACCAAACCGAGCTCATCGATCTATGCAATCTCAACAGAGCAAGCCTATCGATCTAAGTAAACTGATCAGACCAAGCTCATCGATCTAAGTAAACTCATCAGAGCAAGTTAATCGATCTAAGTAAACTCAACAGACCAAGCCCGTCAATCAAAATAAAATCAATACAACAAGCATATCGATCTAAGAAAACTCATCCGACCAAGAACATCGATCTAA
>NW_007763444.1:6037-6295 GCF_000696425.1 Galeopterus variegatus
AACAAAGCTAATCGATCTAAGTTACCTCCTCAGACCAAATGATCGATCAAAATAAACTCATCAGACCAAGCTCATTGGTCTAAGTTAACTCATTAGACCAATATGTTCAATCTAAGTAAATTAATCAGACCAAGTTCTTCGATCTCACTAAACTCAACAGAGCAAGCTCATCGATCTTCTTAACCTCATCAGACAGAGCTCATCGACCTATGTAATCTCAACAGAGCAAGGACATCGATCTAAGTTAACTCATCAGAC
>NW_007763445.1:0-959 GCF_000696425.1 Galeopterus variegatus
TAATCATCTTTTTCCTTCCTCTTGCATCCGCTGGCTGCCAACTGTCCCTCAGCCTAGTTGCTCTCTCTCCGGGTAACATGCTCTCAGTTGCCATGTGCATACACATTCGCCATCTCCAAGCACCGAGGTGCCCTTTTTATTCATTAACCAATATTTATTGAGAACCTTTTATATTCTATAGGCATGTGCCAGATGCTAAGGACACAGAAACAAAAACAAAATGCCCCCGCACTTAACTCACATCTATTTATAAGTCTGTGGAAAAGAGGGACTTATACATGAATAATTTCCATGCGATGTGGCACACTCTTGGTTTCTAAAACTTGCTTTGGGAACTTAGAGGATGGCATGCTTAGAACTTCCTTAGCTGGCTCTTCCTTTCTGTAAAAATAGGCAGTCTTACATTTTGTCCTTCTGGTATGCGATGTTTTTACAAACATATACATATGTGTTTCAAGCAAGTTGATTTTGGTTATTTAGGCACAGAATATAAAATTGGCCTGTCTTAGTGTCACATTTCTGGAATGCAGGGAGTGATGTGGGTGGCTTAAGTCTGGACACACATGGCCAGCGTGCTCCTGCTTAGAAGCCAGCACTGCCGCAGGCATGGCAGGTCCCCACCCTTTTCTGTGCCCCCTCCTTGACCCCTCCCCCTTCTTGGGATTCTCACAGGTGCCATTTTCAAGGAAAACTCTTGGGATTTAGAGAAGCTGTAAGTACACAAAAGCAGCACAATTATAAATACAGGTTTGGGCAATGTTCAGCCTTGTGAAGGGAAACCTCTTCTTCTACATTTCTTGAGGAAAACCTAGCTTGAGGGATAGACAGTTGGTAATGACATCACATTTGCATATACTGAAGAAAATCAAATTGTAGAGTTGAACGGCCCTTGAAGATGACCAGATTCTAGTCTAAGGCACTTAGCAACTGAGGCAGGCAATGGTTTTTCAGGGCCACAC
>NW_007763445.1:5774-6364 GCF_000696425.1 Galeopterus variegatus
GTATCCTGGTCATTAGAGGTCTCTTGCTACTTGGAGAGGGTAGGAAACTCCAACACCAATCTGTTAAATCTGAATTTCACACAAACAATAAATAATTCAATATCTGGGGCATACTACAGTTTAAAAATTCTTCATTGTTTATTTGAAATTCAGATTTAATTGAGCATCCTGTATTTTATCTGGCAATCCTACCCAAGAAGACCTGTGAAAGATGTATAGGAGAATTTGGCTCTAAGGGGATGAGGAGAAAGCCTAATCCTGTGCCAGGTACCCAGGCCTACCTGAGACGAGCCTGGACCAGGCTGACAAAGAATCCTCCTGTTCCTACCAGAAGGAGTGCACACACAGGCAGCAGTCACCACAGGGAGGTAGCAACAGCTCAGAGAAGGGGTCTGTCATTGGGGCAGGAGCAGCAGGAGGGCCAGAGCTGAGGACAGAGTTGTAACACTGGGGACAGTGCTGCAGGACTTGAGCACCACCCTCAGCATGAGTGTCCAGAGAAGTCAAGCCAGCGGGTCCCGAAGATAAACAGAGCAACAACAAAACCCAGACCCCACTCAGCTCCTGACTGCATTCAGGCAACTTCCCAA
>NW_007763445.1:8049-8793 GCF_000696425.1 Galeopterus variegatus
AAAAAAAGGCTAGAACTGGTTAATGAATTTAACAAGGCCACAAGATAAAAGGTAAATATAAGAAAAAAACAATAGTTTTTCTTATATAATAGCAACGAAACAGTAGAAATTGAAAATTTTAAAAACAATATCACTTACAATTGCACCAATACACATGAAATACTTACCTAATAAAGTATGTGCATGGTGTGTATGTTTAAAAATAATAAAATACTGTTGAGAGAAATCAAGGAAAGTTTAAATAATTAGAAATATACACATATACAATGTTCATGATTGGAAGACTCAATGTTGTTCAAGGGCCAGTTCTCCCCCAAGTTGATCTAAAGTTTCAATACAATCCCATTTATAATTCCTGAAGAGTTTTATTTGTAGAAATCAATAAACTGGTTCTAAAATTTATAGGGAAAGGCAAAGGAACTATAGTTGCTGGGAAAACAATAAATTTTCATTTGGTTTAAGTCACATTTAATTGAATTTTATGTTATTTGCAGCTAAAAGCATCCTAACCAATAAGAAAGCAAGTGTTTTGGCAACAATATTCTTTAATTGTAATTCCCCGAATGTAAAGTGAAATAGTCTTGCCAAGTCAGGATGATGGAGCCCACTGAAGATACTTGAAATATTTACTTAAAAATATGTTCTTTATAAGGTGTTCATTGAATAATAATAGTAGAATTTATTTAGTATTTACTATGGGCCAGAATTCTTCTAAGTGCTTTAAATATATTAACTTATTTATTT
>NW_007763445.1:8803-9358 GCF_000696425.1 Galeopterus variegatus
GGACAGAAATTTTATTTAATGGAATGATACTGGGTGTATATGTTAATTTTCTACTGGTGCTGTAAAAAATTACCACAGACTTAATGGCTTAAAACAACACAAACTCATTAGGTTACAGTCCTGCAGGTCAGAATCAGACATGGGTTTGGCTGGGCTACAAAGCAAGGTGTGAGCAGACTCCTTTCTGCAGGTGGTGGGGAGAATGTTTCTTCCTCATTTGGTGTGTTGGAAGAATTCAGTTCCTTGTGGTTGTAGGACCTAGGCCCACGTTNTCTAAGTTGGTGGAGGAAGCCACAAAAAGGAACCACAATTTCATATGTAATTCTGAAGAACAATCAAGAGCAATGTAGAAATATCTTTGTCTTAAAGTACAGACTTACAAAGGAAAGATAACACTGGGCACAGCCAGGCACATATTTTAGGTTTTAGTAATACATTTCCTTTTTAGTTCAGAGAATATATCGGTTTAATTCTAAGAACCTAAATTTTTGAATTACTGAAGATTCTTTTAGTTCTAGGGGACAGAAATTTTATTTAATGGAATGATACTGGGTG
>NW_007763445.1:11576-12071 GCF_000696425.1 Galeopterus variegatus
CGGGGGGGCGGGGGGGAGGTGCTGACCTGGGCCCTGTAAGGGACCCAGGAATTGACATCTGCCCCTCAGTCAAAACATACAGATATGTGGGTTTTATTTTTGTCATTTGAAATCCCAGTAGTTTTTTTCCAACACTTTTATTGAGATCTAATTCACATTTTGTAATATTCACCTTTTCAAATTATACAGTTTAATGGTTTTTAGTATATTCACAGAGCTGTGCAACCATCATCACAACCTCATTGTAAACTATTTTCATCCTTAAACAGAAACTCCGTACCCATTAGCGGTCACTGCCCCTTCCAGTCCCCTACACGCCAGCCTGAGGCCACCGCTGATTTACTTGGTCCCTATAGATTTGCCTGTATGGACATTTCATAATAATTGAATCATATATTTATCCGTTCACATCTCGCTGATTTCACTTAGCATAATGTCTTCAAGGTTTATCCAGTTGTATCATGTACTGGAATTTCATTTCATTTTAAGGCTGAA
>NW_007763446.1:0-218 GCF_000696425.1 Galeopterus variegatus
AAAGCAAATGTACTTCACAGGGCCTGGTTTTCCAAAGCCTTGCACTTTCAAATATTGACCTGTGGAGGACAGGAAATTTTCCTCAGGCTATAAAGTTTCTGGTGTAAGATAAAGAACTCTAACACAACAAGGTTGCTGGTTCAAAGACAGACAAGTTACTGATATGTAAAGATACTGAGAAATTGCTGTAAGAAGGGAATGTTTGCTAAGATCAAGCT
>NW_007763446.1:5575-6295 GCF_000696425.1 Galeopterus variegatus
GCCACAAACACCCCAAAGTATTGATTTGGTGATTACAAATAAATTTTAGCAAGTAGCAGAAATCGTATATACAGAATCTGAGAATAATGTGGACCCACTGTAAGTAATCTCAATAGTGCACAAAACCCTGCTCCCTTGGCACCCCCAGAAGTGCTCTCAAGAAAACCAGCTGGGCACTGTACACCAAAATAGCTAAGGTTATTAATGATTGTGATAGTAATTAATATCCAGAAGAAGATTAGGAACATTTACCAAAAGTAAATCTTCAGGTTTTGGTCATTGGATCCGTAACCCGTCTTTCTAACTCAGCCGCCCGGCTGTACCCCCCTGGAGCCTTCTCTGATCCAGACACCAACTGTTCCCCTTTGCTCCAGCTCCACCTCCAGAGACCCTCTGAAGCCCTCCCCCAGCCCCGCTCCCAAGGGTCTCCCCGCTGCCATGTCAGCCCCTCCAGCCACCCTCCAGACCAGATCCTGAGTCACCTTTTTGAAACACATGTCAAACCACGTCACTGATTAAAACCCTTCGGTGGCTTCCCCAGGGCTTCAAATAGTAGCCCGTGGGTCTAGCCTGGCTCGCAAAGCAGCTGGCGCTGGCTGAGCACATGCCGCCACTGGGCTCCCGGCCCGGCTCTGTGGTGCTGGTGCAGAGCTTCATCACAGAGCTCGCCGCAGGAGGCCGCACAGCTCCTGCTTCCTCTTCCCTGCAGCGGTCGACTGG
>NW_007763447.1:0-529 GCF_000696425.1 Galeopterus variegatus
GTCCGGTACGGGCGTGACACTGAGGGTTGTGATCCGTTGCCGGACACGAAAAAAGACAAAAGGGAAAAATAATAATAATAATAATAATAAAAAAATAAAATGATGATCTAAAAACAATGATTAAAAATGTTGATAATTGTTGAAGATGAGTGATAAAAATGTGGGGTTTCATTAAACTATTCTTTTTTCTTTTGTGCCTCTTTAAAATTCTCCATACTTAAAACTTTTAATTTTTTTTAGTTTAGCTAAAAAGATGAAATTATCAAGAGCAGTATTTGGTACATAAATTTACGTTAATGTCATTACCATTAAATTTCTCTCTAGGTGTTTATGGCGGCTTGAGAAATTAACCAACGAAGATGTGCAGCCGTCAGAGGGAGTGACGTGTCTGTGCATTTTAACTTTATATCACCAACTTCAACTTCTGTATTTCTATATATATTTGATAACACACACATATAAGCACAGCAGTATGGGAGAATGATTTACATATAACATGCACACACATATACACACGTACATACATGTA
>NW_007763447.1:5868-6295 GCF_000696425.1 Galeopterus variegatus
CCTGCAGCCTGGAACTCTACAGCCTCACGCCAGCAGGGAATAAATTTTTGGAAGATCTTTAAGCTGAAGATTCCTGGAAATTCAGCCAAGAACCTTCCACAAGAGGAACTCTGGACATTGAAGGTTAGTTACCATGAGGATAAGGCCATCTGCACACCTGGACCTGTTGGGAAGTCAAGGACGTGGCCCGCGCTGTGGGCCCGGCTCCCTGAGGCTCCTGTCACCTGAGAAGCTGTGGCCATACTTCGTAGTTAGCAGAGCAACACAGGGCAAGGAAGACCAGGCTTCTCCCCTCCAGGCATTCACAGACGTCCGACCCAACGACAGGGATGCAGTGGGAGCCTGAAGGAGACAGGATGTCTGCACTTCCTTCTCGAGGTGGGTGTGCAGGGGATGCACTGGGGAAGGACTGGGCTCCGAGCCATTT
>NW_007763448.1:0-1498 GCF_000696425.1 Galeopterus variegatus
ACCCTCACCAGATGTGTTCTCTGGACTTTGGACTTCCCAGCCTCTGAAACTGTAAGCAATATATTTTGTTCTCTTTCAAATCACCCAACTCCAGGAATTTTGTTATAAGCAACAGAAATGGACTAATACAGCAGTTCATTATCACCTCCCTCTCTAGATAGTGAGCCTCATACCCATTTTCCTTGTTCTTTGTTTTATCCTCAGTGCCTAGCTCAGAGCTGAACATGCAGTTGGTGTCTAATAAATATATGTTGAATAACTGAATGAAGTCATACGTGTAAAAATACTTGGAAATTTTCCAAGATGTAAACCACTATTAAAATGTTAGTTATTTCTTCTATTTATTTATAAATGCATTTGGAATTTCTTACACACACTTCTAAGGGACAGATTTACAGCCTAAAGCTGCACACATTGTGTTGTACAATGGCATCTCTCAATGAGCCAGGGTAATTAAAAATGCACTGCTTTAATCACCTTTCACCCAGTACCTGTACTAACCAAACTGAGCATTCCTAACTCCAACTCTTATTAAAGAAAGAGGGCTGTTTATTGTCTGGTGAACAAAAAGAGAGTCAAGAACCATTCAACTCTTCTATTCTCCCATCTCTGGCTACAGACCAGGGTATTCTTGGTCACACACAATCATCTCCTGGGGACAGATATGTGTGATCGCCTCAGGGCATTATCCAAACAGAAAGCATGGGCCGGCCAAGTCTTGAACCCTGGAGGTCCTTCCACAGTGGCCCCCACTTGCTTCTCACTTTCAGAGGTACATTTATGGCAGTCTTGCATGTGGAGAGAGATTGGGGGGGAAGAGTTAACTGCTTTATCTTGTTGGAGATACCATATGAATTAAAACATTTTAATGGCCATGTCATGCTGTCCAGTATAACACTATTTCTAATCCATTTATTTTTTTTAAACCCACAAATCAGTATCTTAAATTAAGCATTTTATTTATTCATTTATTCAGGTCCCGAGGATGGAGACACTTGGTTGTCCCTCAATAACCATAGGGAATTGGTTCCAAGATCCCACATAGATACCAAAATCTGCTCATGATCAAGACCCTGAAATAAAATGGCATAGTATTTGCATGTAACCTATGCACATCTTCCTATATACATTAAATTACCTGTAGATTACTTATAATACCTAATACAATGCCTACACATCACTTTATCCTCATGGATTCAATGTTGCTCTCACACATGGCAAATCAAAGCTTTCCTTTTTTGGAACTTTGTGGAATTTCTTTTTTATATTTTAATTCCGCGGATATGGAGGGCCTACTGTGTGTATGTACATGTGTGTGTCTCTATAATAATGACTTTTACCTCCCAATTGGGGGAGACAGATAATAAAATAATAAGTAAATATATGTCAAAAGAGATAAATGCTGAAAAGAACAGAAAAGCAGGATAGGATGCAGAAGATGATGAGGCTGAGGTGAGGAAGGGCCACATCACATGGAGTGGGAGGTCAGGGGAGGACT
>NW_007763448.1:6194-6602 GCF_000696425.1 Galeopterus variegatus
CTAAGGTCTATAGCAACTAGTCTATCTACTGTACCCTTGGATTTTTCTTCTGCTCTCTGCTTCTCTACCATGTGGCCAGGCTGCAAATTTTTCAGATCTTTACACTTTGCCTCCCTTTTAAATTCTGGCTTTACATCCTACCTTTTCTGCCATAACTCAGCATAGGCTGTTGCAAGTAGCCATGCAATTTCCTTAATGCTTTGCTGCTTGGAAATTTCTACCACCAAACATTCTGTTTCACAACTCTTAAGTCCCACTTTCCACAAAATCCTAGGGCATGAACACGATGCAGGCAAGTTCCTTGCTATGGTGTAGCAAGGATGATCTTTTGTCCAATTCCCAATAAGTTTCTTTTTTTTTTTTTTTCCTTTTTGTCTTTTTTCATGTCCAGCAACGGATCACAACCCT
>NW_007763448.1:12181-12489 GCF_000696425.1 Galeopterus variegatus
ATTAGTTATTTTTATTATTATTTATTCCTCACAATGACACTTCAAGGTGGAAGTTACTGAGACCATTTTGCAGATGAGGAAACTGAGACTCAGGAATTTCCAATAACAATTGCACAGCCAGGAACTGAGAGAGGCCAGGTCCAGCTGCTCTGAAGCCTGTCTCCTTTCTACTATACCACCCTGCTCCTCCAAAAGCAGCCCAAGAACTCTCTTCTTCTGTAGCCGATGATGCAGCTGCCTGGCTGTTGGCCAGCACCACCAGCTAGAGTGTTCTCTTTTTGTTACTAGAATCTGGGGAAATCAGGGCA
>NW_007763449.1:0-569 GCF_000696425.1 Galeopterus variegatus
GGACGGAATTATGCCTTTTTGAGAGCATATGTAAAGCAAAAATATCTCTCTCACAAGATTCCGAGAAGGTCAAAAACACAGATTCTGCGGAGGCCGTGAGTTCCGAGAGTGGAAAGCCACCGTTCTAGTCCAGCCTGGATGCGGAAAGCACGGGCTGATAGTCACTGCGCAATGGCCTGTGTAGAGCTGGCCCTGGGACAGCAGAAAGGACCTTTTGTCCCAGGGTCAGGCTGTTGTTGGTGGCTAAATGCAGCTCTGCCCTGCCTTGCCAGTGCCTGGCCCACAGCAGGCACGGGTGACTGTGGATGACTAGCTCCCTGTCTTCTCTGGAGGCAAAGCCCACGCGTTCCTGTTTGTCGCCCGTCACAGCCAAGGGGTAGCTCCTGACTGTCTGCTCCTGTCCTTTCCGTCAAGTGCTCGTCCCACATCTTCAGCTGCCTGCGGGACATTCGTCTATCGGGATGTTCCTCTATCGCTCCAGACTCAACATGTCTGAAGGAACTCCTTCAAATCAGCCCTGCCTCTCCAAACTTTCACTGAAGCCAAATCACTGTCCCAGCTACCCAAGT
>NW_007763449.1:5884-6295 GCF_000696425.1 Galeopterus variegatus
CCATGCAATTTGTATCGGCCATTTCCATATCCAGGAGCAAAGGGGACTGTTAATAAATAAACAAGACTCTGGTAGTTTTTAACATTATGCAACTTGAGTGCGTTTTGACACTTGGAGGCCAAAGGTCAAGTTCTCACAGTTTTCTGACATATCCACATCTACCCCACACAAAGCTGCTCCCTGAGCAGAGATGTGAGCGCTGGAATATATGTATCTACGATTATTATTTTAAACTTCTAAACGTATAATCCTCTGAAAGACATTTCTTTAAAGGTAATTTTTTCTTTAAACAAATAAATTTAATAATGTTGGAGAAAATCCAATGTTTGAGAAAAATGGTCAAGATGGGGGGACGGAATTATGCCTTTTTGAGAGCATATGTAAAGCAAAAATATCTCTCTCACAAGATTC
>NW_007763450.1:0-355 GCF_000696425.1 Galeopterus variegatus
AGTGATCAGGCCCAAAATGTCAATTGTGTCAAAGTTGAGAAAACTGCTCGAAGTACAAGCATGCATATAGCAGAAAAAAGGGACAGCAAGAGGGAGTCATTGCTCTTGCAATTTCTAAAACAGGGTCCCTGCAAGAGTTTGTCGGTTTTCTTGGGTGAAAGAAGACAAACTGTTATCTGGGAAAAGTTATTTTCAATATATATGAAGGACCAATACCTTTAGTAATAGTTAAGGAATTTTATTTTAGGGCTGGTTGGTTAGCTCAGTTGATTAGAGTGCAGTGTTACAACACCAAGGTCAAGGGTTCAGATCCCCATAACTTTTTATTTTTCCAAAAAAAAAAAAAAACCCAAAA
>NW_007763450.1:2389-2912 GCF_000696425.1 Galeopterus variegatus
GTGGTGCAGACAGCACCAAGTCGAGGGTTAAGAGCCCCTTACCGGACATCTCTCTCTCTCTCTCTTTTTTTAAGGATTTTACATAATGGAGGTAGCGCCGCATTGGTCAGGTTACGCTGATCGCAGGGTCAAGGGATGGAAGGGGCAGGTTCTGGGGCCCACGCTCTTTCCACCCAGCGGTCAGGTGTCCTCGGCCTTGGCGCCCGCACGGCGACCTCTACCTGGCCAAGGTGGGCGAGGAGACCTCGAAGAACGGACGCAAAGCTGGCAACTGACACACTCCACCCGCTCCTGAGCCCTGAAGAGGGGACGCGTGGGCCCGGTGATGAGGAGCCACGACGATGTGACGGGAGGCTGGACGCAGAGCCGCCCCTGCTCCCGCCACCTGCGGGCCCCCGACTGTCGTCTCCGTGTCCTCGCGTGCACCTTGCTCAGCGCGCACTTCTGGCGCCGTCAGCGACGCGAGCACCCACCGCCCGGGACCGGTCGGGGCGCCCCAGCTGCAGTGCGGGAGCCCGCCCCG
>NW_007763450.1:5935-6295 GCF_000696425.1 Galeopterus variegatus
GGCCGGCCCTAAAGCACTGGTTCTTAACTGGGGGTGATTTTGCCCCCAAAGGGACATTATGATTGTTATGACTTGGGATGAAGGTGTTAACGGCAAATAGTGGGTAGGAGGCCAGGGGTGGTGCTAAGCATCCTACAAAGCACAAGACAGCCCCCCCATAACAGAGTGATCAGGCCCAAAATGTCAATTGTGTCAAAGTTGAGAAAACTGCTCGAAGTACAAGCAAGCATATAGCAGAAAAAAGGGACAGCAAGAGGGAGTCATTGCTCTTGCAATTTCTAAAACAGGGTCCCTGCAAGAGAGTTTGTCGGTTTTCTTGGGTGAAAGAAGACAAACTGTTATCTGGGAAAAGTTATTTTC
>NW_007763451.1:0-298 GCF_000696425.1 Galeopterus variegatus
GAGTTTTTCCCCTCTTCCATCTTCAGTGACTCCAGACAGGAGCCCCGAGCTCCCCTGCCTGGGTTTCTAAATGAGGGAATGAGAGGAGGAGGAGAGATGCTCCTGACGGTAGGTGGGCCCCAGTCTACACTAAAAAATTGGAAGTGGCCGAGGGAGCAGAAACAGGTAATGCCTTCTCCTGCCTTTAAAATGCAAAGTCTTTCTGTAGCAGCAGCCCTGTGGTTATATACCAGAAGCCAGTACAAAACCAAGATTCAATTATGAGATTTCACCTTATACATAGCTCTAGGGTAAGAGA
>NW_007763451.1:5547-6295 GCF_000696425.1 Galeopterus variegatus
AATGTATTTTAAGGAGAATACGATTAAGGGTGCTGCAAATTGAAATTTTGGATATGTCTATATCACATTGTAAACAGGACCTCTGTACACTTTTCTCTTTTGTTTCTTTCATGCCATTAGAATGATGTGCGTGTTCTGCAATTTCAGGATGATATTTTTGCTTTGCTTCTTAGTGCTATAATGGAAAGAGTGCGCAGCTGAAAATTGTCTCTGCATTGCATCTAGAATGTTAATATCTGGTTATCGTATAAATTGCATTTATTGAGAAAAATGAGATGGGTCTATTTTTTTTTCCTTTTTTTTCCATTAATTTAGTTCCCTAAATGCTATATGTAAGGAAAAGGAATATAAATGTCCCACTAGACCAAGTTTTCTCAACCCTGGCACTATTGACATTTTAGGCCAGGTAAAATTTGTGGTGGGGGCTACCCTATGCATTGCAGGATGTTTACCAGCATCACTGGCCTCTATTCACTAGATGCAGTGACACCAACCCCCCAATATGACAATCAAAAATATCTCCAGATATTGCCTCTCTCTAACACATAAGAACACAGTGAGAGGCAGTTGACTGCAGTCCAGGAAGAGCGCCCTCACCAGAACGCAGCCATGCTAGCACCCTGATCTCAAACTTCCAGCATCCGGAACAGTGAGAAATAAATTTCTGTTGTTTAAAAAAAAAAAAACAAACCTCCAGATATTGCCAAATATCCCCTGGGGGCAAAGATGGCCCTATTAAGAACAATGC
>NW_007763452.1:0-475 GCF_000696425.1 Galeopterus variegatus
AAGACTTACTATTAAGATATCAATACTATCCCAAAGGATTGACAGATTTGATGCAATCCCTATTACAAGCCCAATAATATTTTTAAAAAGAGAAACAGAAAGCACCATCCTAAAATTCACATGGAATCTCAAGGAATGCCAAATAGCCAAAACAATAGAAAAAGAAAAACAAAGTTGGAAGTGTCACCCTTCTTGATTTCAAAACTTACTCAAAGGTACAGTAATCAAAACATCGAGGTACTGGCATAAAGACAGACATGTGCACCAATGGAAAAGATAGGGAACCCAGAAAGATACCCTTATATATATAATAAAATGATTTTCAACAGCCAAGATCATTCAGTAGGAAAGGAAGTCCAAGGAAAAGTGGTGATGATAAAATTGCATATTAACATGAAGAAGTATAAAGTTGGTCCCTTGAATCAATGACCTAAAAGTAAGAGCTAAAACTAAACAAGTCTTAGAAGAAATATAG
>NW_007763452.1:6042-6295 GCF_000696425.1 Galeopterus variegatus
TTCAACATGATGATTTCCATTCCTTTGGATATATACCCAGTAGTGGGATTGCTGGATCATGAGGCAGTTCTATCTGCAGTTGTTTTAGGAACCACTATACTCTTTTCAATAGTGGCTGCACTAATTTGCAGTCCCACCAGTAGTGTAGAAAGGTTCGTCTTTCTCTGCTTCCTTGTCAGCATTTGTAATTCTCTGTCTTTTTGACGATAGCCAGTCTAATTGGGGAGAGATGATATCTCAGTGGGGTTTTGAT
>NW_007763453.1:0-236 GCF_000696425.1 Galeopterus variegatus
GCAACTTTCCTCTCCTCCTGCCCTCAGATAGTGGTGCTTCTGGTTCTCAGGTCTTCAAGCTTACACTGATTATACCACCACCTTTCTTGACTCTCCAGTTTACAGATGGCAGATCATGGGGTCTCATAATTATGTGAGCAATTTTATATGATAACCCCCCTCATATATAACTGTGTCTATATCTATCCTATTGGCTCTGTATCTCTAGAGAACCCTGACCAATACATATGAATATA
>NW_007763453.1:5912-6295 GCF_000696425.1 Galeopterus variegatus
AATTAATTAGCACATTTATTGAGCTTAAAGATAATCTAATCTTAACATTCAAAGCTAAAAGAAGCCTTATGTTTAGTTATTGAGAGAATAAGTTCCCAACTTTTCTATCACCTCAGGTGTCCTACCCATTGAAGCAATATGATAATGGAAAGCCCACGAGTTTAGCTGTTGAAGAGGTCTGGGTTCAAATCCCAACAAAGTCATTATTAATTGTAAAGCATTAACAGGAAGCAGTTAGACTCTCTGAACCTTTGTACATTTATCTGTAAAATGGGGAAATATTTGCTTTTCAGAGTTGCCATGAGGATTCAAAACAATTTGCATGAAACATCTAACATTGAGAAATTATCACGATTATTACTCTCCTCTTGGAAGTTAGATTA
>NW_007763454.1:0-604 GCF_000696425.1 Galeopterus variegatus
TGGATTTTTGTAAGTTTTGTAACTTCTTTGTAAGTTGGAAACAACTTAGTTTCCAATTTGGGGCTACATCATAAACAATAAATGTACGACTTTGAATATATATATATTTTGACTGGTAAGGGGATCGCAACCCTTGGCACAGTGTGGTCTGCACCACGCTCAGCCAGTGAGTGCACCGGCCATCCCTATATAGGATCCGAACCCGCGGCCTTGGCGCTCCCAGCACTGCACTCTCCCGAGTGAGTCACGGGGCCGGCCGTGAATATATATTTTTATGTAAACTTTTTCTGGCAATCTCCTATAGATAAATCTTAGAAGTGAAATTGCTAGGTAGATTAATTTTAAATTTTAACACATTTTATCAAACTGCTTTCTTAAAAGAGTGTACCAAATAGCACTCTCATCCTGGATACATGATACTGTCTTTAGCCTCATAGTTCCTTCAACTCTGCATGAATATTGCCCATCTTTTATCTGCCAAAGCAAAGAAACTACCAACACAAATTATTACCTTATAGCTCTGGAGGTCAGAAGCCCTGTGATCGCGATGTGGGCAGGGCTGATTTTCTCCTGAGGGCGTGAGGCCCTTTCCAGCTTCTGGAGG
>NW_007763454.1:5872-6295 GCF_000696425.1 Galeopterus variegatus
AAGCACTGGGAAAAGGAAGAGCTTGAGCGTTTGAGAACTGCTGGACGTGGGATCTGGCTTGACGTCGACACCAGGTTCTTGAAGTATCACCATGGCCCCCGTGTTAGAGAGGGGGCAGCCTGGGACCAGGTAACTAATGAGTCTGGCCTAGTTTCAGCTCACGGTGGACCCACTGGGTCCACGGCCCTACCTTGTGGTCACTTCTCTGGTCTTTGAATATATCATTGGAATACACAAATTTTGTAGTTAGAAGAACCCACAAATTGGTTATTTGGTTTGTGCATAAAGAGCCAGGTAGAAGCCTATGAAAAAGCCCCTCACTCTGGGCAGGACTAAGTCAAAAATGACAGCACAAGCTTGGGAGGATAGCTGGGGTTAGTGACACCCTTCAAGACTTAAAGGATGCAGGGAATGATCCCCGTC
>NW_007763455.1:0-518 GCF_000696425.1 Galeopterus variegatus
GGGTGCCAACAGTCCTAGCCAAGAACCCCCATCATAACCTAAAAGTGACAAAACCCCAAGGTCCTACACCTACAATTTGAGAGCTCACCCATGTCCTCATGAACCAATATAGTGTCACAAACCTCAGCAAGGAAATTCTAAGTGTCCCATAGGCTAGGTCACAGAGGCACTCTTGTATAACTCCAACACTGAATTTGTCCAAAGTACCTATATAGAGACTACACTACTGCATCTACTTGGAACCAATACTAAAACATCCCATTCAAACATCATTATAAAACACATCCACAAGAGGAACTCCCTCTACACAAACCCCATTGCAGAATGTGAGAAAAATGACTAAACACCAATGTAGAGATACTAGAAATACAAAAACAAACAAACAAACAAACAAAAAAACAGGAAAATATGATGCCATGAAAGGAATATAATAATTCTCAAATACCAGATCCTATAGAAAAGGTAGTCCTTAAAATGACTGAAAAGGAATTTCAAACAACAATTCTAAGGAAAATCAA
>NW_007763455.1:5777-6295 GCF_000696425.1 Galeopterus variegatus
TCCCAGCTAACACCAAGGCCCTGCTGGAGTGACAGGCAGCTGCACTGTTAACACACTCCCTACCACTGCTGCAGAAACCAGTGCAGAATGAGTGGGCCAGAAGAGCCACCACCACAGCAACTGCTGCCACAAGTAGAGCTCGCTGCCATAACAGCAGCCACTGCTACCTCACAGGTTATCTGGTGTCCATTGGTTGGTATAGACAGAAGGAAAGTCACCAGGTGGAGCCTAGGGAAAGAGGAAAGAAAAAAGAGAAAACCCACCCAGAGTCACCCATTCAAATTGAGGAGCACTAGGGTATGCCAGTGTACCCATCCGGGTCAGGGTGAGCTAACCAGGGTGCCAACAGTCCTAGCCAAGAACCCCCATCATAACCTAAAAGTGACAAAACCCCAAGGCACTACACCTACAATTTGAGAGCTCACCCATGTCCTCATGAACCAATATAGTGTCACAGACCTCAGCAAGGAAATTCTAAGTGTCCCATAGGCTAGGTCACAGAGGCACTCTTGTATAAC
>NW_007763456.1:0-551 GCF_000696425.1 Galeopterus variegatus
AGCCTGCTGTTAAACATTTCCCAGCACACCACAGCACACAGATATGTCACTTCACAGACTCGGCACCATGTGCTACATTGCGGAGGATGCAGGTGCACCTCCCGGCTTTGCTGCAGTGTTGGCTGCAGGCAGCTCACAGCTGAGTCCTCCTCCGGGCATTGCCTTCAGCTGAAGGGAACTGCCACACCCCAGGCCTGCTCCCTTTCCTGGGGCAAACTCCGGACAACTACTAGTCACTGCCTTGGTGAAAAGCAGAAAGGCTGGACCCCTCTCAATGCAGAACAGCTCCAGCTCCAAAGCTCATCTTGGGTTCAGCTGAAGCTTCTGTTGCAATTGCATCAGGGAGAGAGGGACAGAGGAAGAGAGAGAAAGAAAGAAAAGGAGAGAGAGGGAGAGAGAAAAAAGAGGTAGGGAGAGAGAAAAAGAGAGGAGAGCAAGAGAGGAAGGGAGCGAGGGAGGGAGAGGAGAGGCCCATTTGCCCACCAGCACCTTCTCTCTTCGTCTTCTCCTATCTTATCTGTTTCCATTCTTTTTTTTTTTTTTTTTTTTTT
>NW_007763456.1:3398-3711 GCF_000696425.1 Galeopterus variegatus
ATCCCGAAGACATGTCCCGTGGCCTCATTGGCCTGGCAATTGCTATGCACTCACTTCAAGCCATGTTAGGACCTCTCTAAATGTTTATCTTCTTCAGGGAGAAGCAAAAAATAAATGGAGGTGCAGGACTGTTGGGCCACACAGCAAGTAGCAGTTGCTGTGCAAGGCAGCGACAATGGCCTCTACATGTTCATCCCTTGGTTGTGGTCTAACCTGAGTGCTGACTACAGAGCAAGCAGTCTTACTGAATCCCCCTCATCTGCACTACACTGTGTAGCCAGGACTTCTAAATCCAGTCTCTCACTATCTCCCA
>NW_007763456.1:5624-6295 GCF_000696425.1 Galeopterus variegatus
ACAGCTTCTTGTTTTGATGGTCACATAGACTTCAGCATGAACAAGTATTTGAGATTCCTCCCGGAATACTACCTGCAAGAATACCAACTGACTGGGTGGAGCGGGAAAAGAGGCAGAAGAGTGCAGGGATGAAGGTCAGACAATTGACAAAAAAAAAAAAGCCAAAGGGAGAAAAAACAGAAAAAACTCAGCACTCCTACTGAACAAGCCACTCAGATGCCAGGATTATTGCTCCTTCTGCCTCTCCCCTTCCCCACGTTTCTCCTAAACTTCCCTATGCATATGCATGTGTGTCGGAGCCAGCTCATATGCCCATGAGAGGCAAGTGTGTGTACTCTGTCTGTCCCAGCTCCACGTCAGTGACCTCACACTGGTAGTTTGATGTCAGCCATGATAGGAGTATTTATACCACAAAAATCATCAAAAGCTACAAATCAGAGCTCTTTTTCCCCAGAGAGCCTGCTGTTAAACATTTCCCAGCACACCACAGCACACAGATATGTCACTTCACAGACTCAGCACCATGTGCTACATTGCGGAGGATGCAGGTGCACCTCCCGGCTTTGCTGCAGTGTTGGCTGCAGGCAGCTCACGGCTGAGTCCTCCTCCAGGCATTGCCTTCAGCTGAAGGGAACTGCCACACCCCAGGCCTGCTCCCTTTCCTGGGGCAA
>NW_007763457.1:0-297 GCF_000696425.1 Galeopterus variegatus
ACATATGTGCTAAAGGTATTATAGACTAGAGAGTTTACTTTCCAAAACCTTAATATTCCCCAAATTCATAAGAATAAAATTTTGAAGCATTTGATTGCTTTCCTATGGCATTTGACTGTAACCTACTTGATGAATATTCTTTCCAATAATTTTTCTATTTTAAATCAACTAAGTGTTTCAGCCTATCAGTTCCATTCTGAATATACTTTATACATTTATGTTTTTGCACATTTTTGTTTAGGTTATTGTCCTCTTTCAATGTTCAGTCCCTCTTTTCCAAGAAAAACCGGACTCTAT
>NW_007763457.1:6065-6295 GCF_000696425.1 Galeopterus variegatus
AGACAAATTAAGTCTAGAGAGTATTTTGCTTCACGAATAATGCAATATTCTTAAACAAAACTAAACAAAACAGGTATGAGATGAGGAAACAGTGTTCAACGGTCAACATTTTTACAGGTAATAGAATATATGGCATTATAGACAGAAGGAATCTTAGAAATAAACTACCTGATATTTTTGTCATTAGTTGCCCAACATTCTATAAACAGAAAAAGGCAAGACATATGTTG
>NW_007763458.1:0-276 GCF_000696425.1 Galeopterus variegatus
ATTCATGGCATGGAAGGTCAAGGGTTCGGCTTCCCATACTGTCCAGCTGTTAAAAAAAAAAATTAGAAAAAAAAAGGATGATATTTATGGCACTGCAATTTGAATTTCATATAATTTCACATCATGAAATATTATTTTGATTTTTTTCCCAATCTTTTAAAAACTTAAGAAAACATACTTGGCTCATGGGCTGTAGGAAAGCCTGTGGCGGGCCCGGTTTGGCCTACCCCCTGCTTCAAGGTGTTGTGATGAATCCTGTAGGACAAAACGCATCTG
>NW_007763458.1:5749-6295 GCF_000696425.1 Galeopterus variegatus
ACGCCGAGGGTTGCGATCCATTGCTGGACACGAAAAACGACAAAAAAAAAAAAAAAAAAAAGATTAGGAAATATTTATTCAATGAATGGTTTGGCCTGTAAATACCCTCATGTTGCTCTAAAGCAGAGGTTGCCAAATTTTTTTGTGTGTGAAGGGCCAAGCAGTAAATATTCTAGGTTTGGCAGACCATATGGTCTCTGTCACAAGCACTAAACTCTGCTGCCCTCATAGTGTGAAAGCAATCAAACAATATGTAAGGAATAAACATAGCTTTATTCATGGCATGGAAGGTCAAGGGTTCGGCTTCCCATACTGTCCAGCTGTTAAAAAAAAAATTAGAAAAAAAAAGGATGATATTTATGGCACTGAAATTTGAATTTCATATAATTTCACATCATGAAATATTATTTTGATTTTTTTTCCCAATCTTTTAAAAACTTAAGAAAACATACTTGGCTCATGGGCTGTAGGAAAGCCTGTGGCCGGGTTTGGCCTACCCCCTGCTTCAAGGTGTTGTGATGAATCCTGTAGGACAAAACGCATCTG
>NW_007763459.1:0-260 GCF_000696425.1 Galeopterus variegatus
AGTATTCCATTGTGTATATAGACCACATTTTCCTTATCCAGTCACCCATTGATGAACATTTGGGTTGATTCCATATCTTGCTTATTATAAATAGAGCTGTGATGAACATGGGAATGAAGGCATTCCTTCAACATCATGATTTCCATTCCTTTGGGTATGTACCCAGAAGTGGGATTGCTGGGTCATGTGGTAGATCTACCTGTAGTTGTTTGACAAGCCTCTATAGTGTTTTCTATAATGGCTATACTAATTTACGGTCC
>NW_007763459.1:3494-4327 GCF_000696425.1 Galeopterus variegatus
CCCATCAGAAAGACAATTTTTCATCTGTACTGGACAAAACTCTTCAATTTAACAAGTAATTCCACTAATCCTAGACCTTAAACAATAGTAAACAGTGACATGAACCAAGTAGAATCTCCTGGGCAATATTTTTTTGTCTTTCCTTTATGTTTTTTGGGGGACAAATTTCTAAAATATGGATAATTTGGGGAAATTTAATTCATACATGCACAATTACCAATTATCAGGGATTACCTTAATATTTTCTGCTATATAAACCTGAATATATAAAAATGGAAATCTGTTTATGAAAAAATTTTGTAGTTCTCACTGTTTGATCACAATGCAGATAAGTTGAAAATAATAGTGATGCAAACAAATCAGTTTTAAGTATTTTGAAATTTAAGTAAGAATAAATTATTAAATTATGTTTGATTGAAAAGAAAGTAAAGCACCATTATAAACTACTTATAACCTAATGAAAATATTGTTGTATAAATTAAAATAAAGATATATACTATGACAGATGACCCTAATTATTTATTTATGAATTATATGTTAAGAATTTTGTCATTCTTTTCTGCTGGCTGCTCATCTCATTGCTGATAGATTTTTTTCTTTTATCAAAATGTTTGAGATAAGCAAATTGTAAATGTACAATTGTGAAAGCCATTATAAAAACCTAATAAATCTATATAATTAAACAATTAACATGAACGTATAAATCTGAACAGTAAAACCTAAGAATAATGTAGCTTTAAAAATGATGATGCATGGGGCCGGCCCGGTGGCGCACTGGATGGTGCGCCGCTTGGGAAGCGCGGCAGCGCTCCCGTCCGAGGGTTCGGATCCCA
>NW_007763459.1:5281-6294 GCF_000696425.1 Galeopterus variegatus
AACATTAGACTTTTATCACAAACCCAAAAGCCAGAAAGGAATGGGATGATATATTCAAAATAGTAAAAGACAGAGATTGCCAGCCAAGAATACTCTACCCCACAAGGCTATCCTCCCCAAATAAAGGGCAAATAGTATATTTCTCAGACAAACAAAAACTACGGGAGTTCACTACCACACGACAAGCCTTACAAGAAATTCTCAAGGGAGTACTGGGTTTGGTACCTGAAAAACAACTACCACTGCCTTAAATACCCAAGAAAAATTGAAACCCACTAGTATAATAAAAATGGCATATATGAAGAGAAAACAAACAAACAAACAAAAAAGGCTATCTACAACCCAAAGAACCAACAAATACAGAAAACAAACAGTAAAACAGAAAGAAAGGAAAAAAAGACACTTAAGACATCCAAACAAAAATCAATAAAATGCTAGGATTAGATAAATACTTTTCAATAACAACTCTTAATGTAAAAGGCTTAAATTTCCCAATCAAATGACACAGACTGGCTGACTGGATTAGAAAGGAGGACCCAACTATATGCTGCCCTCAAGAGACCCACCTCACCCATAAAGACTCACATAGACTAGGAGTGAAAGGATGGAAAAAGATTTACCATGCAAACAGAAAAGAAAAACGAGCTGGAGTAGCTATTCCTATATCTGACAAAATAGACTTTAAACTAAAAACCATAAAAAAGAGACAATGAGGGACACTATGTAATGATAAAAGGACTGATCTATCAAGAAGACATAACAATCATAAATATGTATGCACCCAATGTTGGAGCCACCATATTTGTAAAACAAACTCTATTAGACCTAAAGGAGGAAATAGACACTAATACCATAATAGCAGAGGACCTGAACACCCACTCTCAATATTGGACAGATCATCTAGGAAAAAATCAGCAGAGAAACACAGATCTAAACAACACTCTAGACCAACTGGACTTGGCAGATATCTACAGAGCATTCCATCCAACAACCTCAGAATATTCATTCTTCTC
>NW_007763460.1:0-218 GCF_000696425.1 Galeopterus variegatus
TTAGTAGCCGAAGCACTTGGGAACCCATCTGAGGGGCTTAAGAGCTGTCCTGTCAGAGGGAAGGGAATGGGGTAGGCTCCTGGCTCACCCATAGGTCTCAACGCCTTTTTTCAAAGTCTCTCTGACCCCACCAGCAGGACTGGATTAGGTGCCTTTTCTGTGTTCCCAACACCCCTGTGCTTCCCTAGGATAATCATCCCTTCCTTGCTTGTCTTTCC
>NW_007763460.1:5950-6294 GCF_000696425.1 Galeopterus variegatus
GAGCTCACCAGAGAAAACACTCACACAGTCCCCACCAGGAGCTTTCAAGACCCTTGGTTTCTCTCTGCCCTTTGTCTGCAGCCCATGCTCCCTTGGGCTGCTAGTGCCTGTGCGGTTGCTAGGGAACCAGCTTACCAAGCATCCAGGGGAAGGAAGACCTGTGGTCACCAGGGATCAGAAGCCTATACCCGTTCTCTGCTGCTGAGAGGACCCTGTAGGAATTTGTGATAGGACCAGATGAGACCTCACCTGGCCATCCCTTATACTAACAGAGCTTTCTCCTGGGCCCAACAGAATTTATGGATTGGAAGAAGTTAGATGCCCAGAATCTCCTGGAAAGAAAT
>NW_007763461.1:0-250 GCF_000696425.1 Galeopterus variegatus
GTGGTGTGTGTTTAGTGTGGTGTGTGTGTGTAGTGGTGTGTGTGTGTAGTGTGGTGTGTGTGTAGTGTGTTTGTGTATAGTGTGGTGTGTGTTTAGTGTGGTGTGTGTGTGTAGTGTGGTGTGTGTGTGTAGTGTGGTGTGTGTGTGTTTAGTGGTGTGCGTGTGTAGTGTGGTGAGTGTGTGGTGGTGTGCGTGTGTAGTGTGGTGTGTGTGTTTAGTGTGGTGTGTGCGTGTGTAGTGTGGTGTGTGT
>NW_007763461.1:4784-5094 GCF_000696425.1 Galeopterus variegatus
TGTACTGGTGTGTGTGTTTAGTGTGGTGTGTGTGTTTAGTGTGGTGTGTGTGTAGTGTGGTTTGCGTGTGTAGTGTGGTGTGCGTGTGTAGTGGTGTGCGTGTGTAGTGTGGTGTGTGTTTAGTGTGGTGTGCGTGTGTAGTGGTGTGTGTGTGTGTAGTGTGGTGTGTGTGTGTTTAGTGGTGTGCGTGTGTAGTTTGGTGTGTGTTTAGTGTGGTGTGTGTGTGTAGTGGTGTGTGTAGTGTGGTGTGTGTTTAGTGTGGTGTGTGTGTGTAGTGGTGTGTGTAGTGTGGTGTGTGTTTAGTGTGGTG
>NW_007763461.1:5935-6294 GCF_000696425.1 Galeopterus variegatus
GTGTGTAGTGTGCATGTGTGTGTAGTGTGTTTGTGTATAGTGTGGTGTGTGTTTAGTGTGGTGTGTGTGTGGTGTGGTGTGTGTGTGTATAGTGTGGTGTGTGTTTAGTGTGGTGTGCGTGTGTAGTGTGGTGTGTGTGTGTAGTGTGGTGTGTGTGTGTTTAGTGGTGTGCGTGTGTAGTTTGGTGTGTGTTTAGTGTGGTGTGTGTGTGTAGTGGTGTGTGTAGTGTGGTGTGTGTTTAGTGTGGTGTGTGTGTGTGTGTGTAGTGTGGTGTGTGTAGTGTGCTGTGCGTGTGTAGTGTGGTGTGTGTTTAGTGTGGTGTGTGTGTGTGTGTGTAGTGTGGTGTGTGTAGTGTGCTG
>NW_007763462.1:0-360 GCF_000696425.1 Galeopterus variegatus
CTGAAGTGCCTTCAAGAGAAGATGGCGACGGGTCTGGAGCGGCCGTGCCAGGAGACAGCACAATCCTGAGAGCTGTGCGCTGTGATACCAGAGTATTAATTGCACTTACAAGAGCAACAAAAGGCAAATAATTCTTTCAGCAACGATCCTGCATCGACAAACAAGCGGCAGCAGGTTCGAGGTTTTGGGGCTGACACAGAGGAGGACTCCTGAGAGCACCCAAACCCGGCTGCAGGAATGGGCGAGCGGCCCAGTCAATAAAGGCTAGGAAAGCCAGCAGAACTGGTGCAGAAACGGAGTGAGGTGCACCAGACCGGCCCAACGCTGCGAGCTCTGTGAGTCACACCCAGCCCAGCCCCA
>NW_007763462.1:6021-6294 GCF_000696425.1 Galeopterus variegatus
GTAACTCTCAATGGAGAGAGGCTCTAGATTCCAAAGAGTGAGAGAAGGAAATAGATC
The DNA here is from genome assembly GCF_000696425.1 of Galeopterus variegatus. Taxonomy (NCBI): domain Eukaryota; kingdom Metazoa; phylum Chordata; class Mammalia; order Dermoptera; family Cynocephalidae; genus Galeopterus; species Galeopterus variegatus. Next base: position 6,079 of record NW_007763462.1, read on the forward strand.
AAGAGCTGGAAAAGATGTCTCAGTAGAAACTGAAGTGCCTTCAAGAGAAGATGGCGACGGGTCTGGAGCGGCCGTGCCAGGAGACAGCACGATCCTGAGAGCTGTGCACTGTGATACCAGAGTATTAATTGCACTTACAAGAGCAACAAAAGGCGAATAATTCTTTCAGCAACGATCCTGCATCGACAAACAAGCGGCAGCAGGTTCGAGGTTTTG
>NW_007763463.1:0-442 GCF_000696425.1 Galeopterus variegatus
GAGTAGGGTTGCAAGATTTAATGAGTAAAAATACAGGATGTTTAGTTAAATTTCAATACCAAATAGAAAATAGTAATGTGTAAGACAAGTAAATACGTCCTGTGCAATATTCGAAACACACTTATACTATGCTTATCTGAAATTCAGATTTAACTGGGCACCCTGTATTTATATGGCGACACTCACTCAGAGGCATTATGTGGCCTCAAGTCTTCAGCTTCCACACTTCTTACATAAGATCACGATGCTGCTCATATTTAGAAACTATTCATTCTCATATTCTACCTTGTTTACACTTGACTAACTTGTGTACATTATATTTATGCTTGAAATGACTTGCAATTTGTTCTACAAAATTACTTAATTAAAAAAGCAACATATAAAAATATATTTTCTTGTTAACACAGTTCATAAATTAAGACTCAGATTTGAGCTAAATTAG
>NW_007763463.1:6090-6294 GCF_000696425.1 Galeopterus variegatus
TGAAGGTGCTTGGAACACCAAAATACCTCTGTGCAAGAGATGGGGGTCCTTATTTTTTTTTATTATTATTATTATTTTTTGTTTTGTTTTGTTTTTTTTGGGGGGGGTCCTTATTTTGCAGCACTGGATGGGTTTCAGTTCCAAATATCATATTAGATGGCGATTGAGAGCAGAATCTTCTCACTGATTTGGTCTTGCCAGCCC
>NW_007763464.1:0-566 GCF_000696425.1 Galeopterus variegatus
AAGGAGAAAGTAATTATAATTACAAATTTTCTAAATTAAATGATCACAGTAAAAAAAAAGGGGGGGAAGTAAAATCTCTTTCCTTGTTTGGAACAGTAAGAATTAAGCCTTTTGTTTTAAATTTTTATTTGTTTTTACATATACACCTGACATTCATCACGTGAATGTGGCTAATTCCCATTTTACAGATGAGTTGCTGAGGCACAGATGATTTAATTACCTAATCAAGAGTTGATGGTTAAAATTAAGGTTTCACATATTTTTAAGTTGCCAGTGGTAGGGGAGGTGCTTTATGTGATTGGATTTAATTTTTTTTTTTTTTTGCATTTTAAAAATATGGTACCTCTTTAATGGTGTAGCTTGGAAAAGAAATGGGGATACTCCAGATAACCTTTCAGATTAGTTAACACTTTTTCTTTATTACAAGAACCTTGGGGAGAAACTCTTGTTTATTTTAATTTAAAGAGGATTTCTCATTAATTCTTCAATATGCAGATCATTTACCGAGTTAAATCAGCTTGGTGTTAGAGATGTTCAATTGTTAATCACAAAGAGGTTGATAGTGT
>NW_007763464.1:6049-6294 GCF_000696425.1 Galeopterus variegatus
AATATATTGTTAATTATGCTGGTTAATAAGGTCATTTGTATAAAGGAAATAATCTGTCAGGCCTTGAGTTTACTTGTTAATGGTCTCTGAAGAGTCAGAAGGGAATTTAGTGGTATAATCTGTAATCTTTTTTTGTATATTCCCATAGCTCAAAATGCTACAAATGTCAGTATGAATAAATGATCTTGAATCAAAAGCTACCAAAAAAGCCACCAGAACACAAATGCAACATTTACAAACATAGC
>NW_007763465.1:0-259 GCF_000696425.1 Galeopterus variegatus
CCCTAACATTGTAGACAGAGTAAGATCTCAGTAATTGTTGATTTATTGGCTTTATTTTTAGTCTTAACATTTGGTGGTTATAAATTTTGCTTGTCACTATGGCTTTTGCATTAGTATATGTCAGTATCTATGCAATTTTGTCAGATATTTTAAAAACCATTAAAGACTTTTAAATTATAGAGAAAAGGGTTTTCAACTGTAAAAACAGAAGCTCAGTGATAATTCTACTTTCAAGATGATATTTATTTATATCTTTATA
>NW_007763465.1:5656-6294 GCF_000696425.1 Galeopterus variegatus
AGGGCTACAATCAGTGTTCCACTCTGTGTGTATGTGTGAAAATACAATTTACAATAATGTTTGTGTTGTATTTATTTGTAAAGAAAAGTGTGATGCTGCAACAATAGGAAGGACGTAGTACATGATGTTATTTTCTTGATTTCGTTATTCCACAAACTCATAAATCAACCACTTTAAAAATGAGAATTGGGTATGTCATATGATAAACTTATAACATTTTATTTTATAATTATTTTATTTTATCATTAAAATGATCTTCTCTTAAATAAGGTTGAATTTTTTAAAAAATATATTACCCATTTTTATTATGGTGGGATCTAAGGGAGAGTTGCTAATGTGGTAGCATTTCAAAAATAATTTACAGAAACACATGACTCAATATTGAAAGGTAAATTTGCTGTATAAGAAATGTAAACAAAGCAATGTAGAACTAGATGAGAAATCTAATAGGTATCCTTCTTTACTGGAGTTTGGATGGTCTCTGAACTCTCTTTAATCTTGATTCTTTTGCTTCTGTGCCCCAGGTGTATAGACCCAGTCTTTCTGTCAGTTCCTGTGGACTTTCCCTCTAGCTCATCTCCCATATCTTTGTTTGCTCACCAATGAGAGACCTGAAAGCCACGTCAAATTTTCCTCTC
>NW_007763466.1:0-292 GCF_000696425.1 Galeopterus variegatus
CCTTTGAAGTGAAAAAGGAAGGCAGAAGTAAGGAAAAACTAAGGATGGGAAGAATCTCATTTTCTGATGATCTTGGGGAACAAAGTTGTCCACAGCATGAAGTCAGCAACTTCTCATCCTGGTTTGTGGTTTGAATTTCTTTGCTTATGGCATCAGGTGTTTTGGGTGAACTCTCAGTGTGGCCCACAAATCAAACATAAAGCTTGTCCTTTGAAATTTACATCCAGTTGTCCATCTTCAGCTTATGGTCTTCAGGAACAGAGAAGTTCTTGTTCTTAGTGAGTTGTAGCCA
>NW_007763466.1:5868-6294 GCF_000696425.1 Galeopterus variegatus
AGACTTTATCAATGCATGAAAGTGAATAGAAAAACTATAGGATCTTCCCCAAATATTGTCCGGACTGGGGAAAGAAAGAGCAGATACATCAGGTTTGAAGAAAGTGGTAGGAAAACATTTAAGTTGCTTTTCAAACTCTACCAATTCAGCACATTCAATGAACTGCCTATCCTGCCATTATCCTTAATTGAGCACTTATTAAGTACTGGCATATTATCTCTTTTAATACTGTAGGGGGAAAAAAAGTAATATCTTTTCCTCACGTATCACAGGGTTCATGGCTGAATCTCCCATGTCAAAGACTAAAAGATTAACGAGATAAAAGCATAACAAATTTATTTAACCAAAGTTTTACTTGATATGGAAGATTTCAGAAATAAAGACTCAAAGAACTGGGGAAAACTGTGTATTTTTATGTTTAAGTTT
>NW_007763467.1:0-577 GCF_000696425.1 Galeopterus variegatus
CAGGTGAAAGCGAACTATTTCCTGTAGTCCTTATAAATTGGTCTGCAAAAAATAAAGCATCAACCAGGTCAATAGCTGCATTTGAAGTATTGGGGGTTTGTTGATTTGTTCAAGCAAAGATTACATGTCTGGAATACCAGCTGCAATTGACTTCACCACTGGAGTAGATTTATAGTAATCCACAGGCCTTCACAGCAACATGAACAAACACAGAGAAAATTATGTTAAGTGAAATAAGCCAGGCATAGGAAGAGAAATACCACATGTCCTCACTTACAAGTGGGAGCTAAAAAAAAAAAAAAAAAAAAAATGGAAAGAAGAAAGAAAGATAAAACAATCACAAAATATGTTGAAGTTTCAAAAGGAGAGAACAGAACTGAGGTTACCAGAGGAGGGAAAGGAAGAGACGGGGGAAGGAAAAGGAGTAATTTGTAAAAGGTCATAAAAATTGATTGTATTGTATAATGTTGAATATACTTACTCTTCTGATTTGAGCATCACATATTGCAGATAGACTTATGTTTAATAAATGTAAAACATAAATATAAATTTACATTTATGTTTAAATAAAAATAAA
>NW_007763467.1:5852-6294 GCF_000696425.1 Galeopterus variegatus
CATTGAGGACCCATGGGCACCGGGGTTCTTTGCGCATGCGCAGTAGCGCCCATTCTGAGGCGCGCGTGCGAACTTGTGTTTAATCTCGTTGCTTGGTTACCTTTCTTCCGTTTTTGCTTCCAGTTGGACTGTTGTGGCAGGAGGGTTGGCTCACCTGTGATAGTGATAATAATGGGCTCCAGAGGCAGAGAATAGCCTAGGGCGCAGAGAGGTGTCTCCGAAGCCCATGGCCTCTATAATGAGCAAGCTTTTTAGTGAGAAGGGCGAGTTGCCCTCCGGCTTGTCCACCAGAGCGAGTGACAACAGGGTGGCAGGTCCAGAGTGAGTGACAACACGGTGGCAGGCACCTGGCGTGAGAGAGAGACAAGAGCCAGCTCTCGACCCGGGTATCACATCCGAGACAGAGAGCTGCGAAAGATCCACAGAGCTGCCAGCGTGGGTG
>NW_007763468.1:0-219 GCF_000696425.1 Galeopterus variegatus
CAAGTACAACTGAAGTAAGAATTTGTTAATTAGAATTAGAGTTAATAGAGAATTAGAATATGTGTGAGTGTAAATAATAGAACTAGCATATGACCCAGCAATCCCACTTCTATATGTGTGTGTGTGTGTGTGTGTGTATTATATATATTTTCAGAGTGAAGCACAGAAAGAGCAAGAGATGGGAGATTGAAATAGGGATAAAGAGACATGAAAGATAGG
>NW_007763468.1:5938-6294 GCF_000696425.1 Galeopterus variegatus
TAACACTTTAAATATTTAAAGAAATAAAAGAACTGAAAACAGACAAAAATAAAAGATTTAAAAAGCCAGATAGATGTAAACAGCAACTAAATGGAGAGTCATAAATGAAAAGAGATAGCTAACATTAAAAACTCAATGAGTGGATTAAAGAGCAGATCAAGTACAACTGAAGTAAGAATTTGTTAATTAGAATTAGAGTTAATAGAGAATTAGAATATATGTGCGTGTAAATAGTAGAACTACCATATGACCCAGCAATCCCACTTCTATATGTGTGTGTGTGTGTGTGTATTATATATATTTTCAGAGTCAAGCACAGAAAGAGCAAGAGATGGGAGATTGAAATAGGGATAAAG
>NW_007763469.1:0-3900 GCF_000696425.1 Galeopterus variegatus
ATACCCCCTCATACACACTCCCACCAGCTTATTTGGCAGCTTTTTAAAGTTTGTAATATGTTGTGATTCCTCATGCTAAACAAAAATCCACTTTGTACCTAATTTTACATTTGTAATTTTGTATTCTTTTTCATAAAAGGGCTCTCAAAATCTTACAAGCTTCAGGTTGCACAAAACCTGGGCCAGTTCTCTCCTTCCTGTCCCCTCTTTGGCTTGTTACATCCTCACTAACAAGCCATGAGGTAGGCATGTTGTTGCCAAGATGCAAACTGACCTACCAAGAGGCTGACCTAGACCCCTTGACCAGTGAGTCACTGGTGCCCCAGAACTAGTGCCCAGATCCTTCTAGAACAGTGTTCCACCGTCAACCAGGCAGGTGCATGACTTCACCTTGTCCTCTGGAAACAGAAATAATAATAATAATAACAGGCCTATAATCCTTTAGCCACACATCTGAAATTCAAAAAGCTCCAAAACCCAAAAGTTTTTCAAAACTCATCAACAGCAAAATCTGACCCAAATGGACAAAAAGTTATTGCTTCTCTTTGCTTATTCAATTCCGCATGGATATTTAAATGTTTTTCTCTTGGGTTTTAAAGCTGCCCCAGACCATATAGGGATGTTATGTAATAAGCAGGACATGTACTACTGTTCCTTTTCTTGAGTCTGCAGAGCTCTGAATTCTGAAACACATATGGTCCCAAGGGCTTTGCTAGGGAGTCATAGATCTGCACCTACCCCATAGCATTATCTTAAGGACAGAAATGGTAACGCATACAAAGGGGTTTGGAAAATTACAAATTGCTGGCCAGATGCAAGTCGTGGAGGTGCTGGTTGTTACTATCGGCAGGGAGTTCTGGTGTAGGAATCCCAGTCATCACCATAAGAGTGTATAAGTAAGAAGAGGGAAAAAAGCCTCATTTCACTGAATAACGTGTCCACTGTATTGTGAAGCATTATCTGAGGCCCACACACACCATCCATACAGGTATAAATACTGATACAAAAGCTGTGCCCTTTATGGGCCCCCCAACTCCAAGCCCTCAAAGCTACTTCACACACCTAGATTTTGATGGATCCCGGCGACCTGCAAGCGTAGCAGAAATCTGAGGTCCATTCCCACTGATCGACAAGGCCACCTAAAGACTCCAAGCCCTCAAAGCTACTTCACACACCTAGATTTTGATGGATCCCCACGACCTGCAAGCGTAGCAGAAATCTGAGGTCCATTCCCACTGATCGACAAGGCCACCTAAAGTTCTCTGGGCTCCTGTTCCCTTCTTCTAAAGGATGAGGAATCATCACTAATCTTGATCTGTGTTATGGGTTGAATTTTGTCCCCCCAAAATGTATATGTTGAAGTCCTAAACCCCAATATCTCAGAATGTGATCTTATTTGGACATAAAGTCTTTCTAAAGAAATGAAAATGAGATCATGAGGATAAAACCTAATCCAGTATCCTTAAAACAAGGGCAAATTTGGACACGGAGACACACACAAAGGGAAGACGATATGCAGAGAGACAGGGAGAAGACAGCTATCTAAAGGCTAAGGAGAGAGGCCTGGAACAGATCCTTCCAATGCTGATGGCAGCTCGGTTTCAGACTTCCAGCCTCCAGAACTGTGTAACAATATATTTCTCGTGTTTATGCCACCCAGTCAGTGGTACTTTGTTACAGCGAAAGCAAGCTCTACTTTGCGTGTGTGTTATCCCATCTATACTGTTACTCCTGTGATAATGTAAGTCACATGTGTGTCATAGTGCAGATGATGATCCTAGGAAACCCAGCTTCAGCTGGAGGCTGCAGCTGACAGGCAGCAGATTTCATAATTCTGCATGTTCTCCTGAGAAATCAACTTTGCATGAGAACTTCAACTTATAGCAGAACAAAAGCAGCACTAGGGTATCTCTGCTGTCTTATCTGACTTTGGATCTACTCTGCTAACAAGTCAGTGGGTTTGAATTTCACCTCCTGTCTCTGCCCATCTGTCAAGTCAACACATTTCAAATGAGTTAGAGTATTTACTGAGCTGCTCTAACCACACTCACATAATAGCTACCACTTACCGAGACCTATTATTCTAGGCCAGGCACTGGACTGTGCACTTAGAGACATCGTGAAACTAAAAGCTCACCACAGGACTAGGAGGCAGGTAGTTTTATCTCTATTGGATAGATGAGGAAGCTCATCTGTACCACTGAGTGTACCACTGAGACAGGCCCTGCAAACCATGCAGAACAAGAGACTGTAGTCTCTGCTCATGGGACTTAGAAATCTTGTCACTGATGTAGTTTAAATATACAAAACAAGTAGAGAATAACATATTGGATGCATATAACAAGCTGTTCAACTGAATACAAATGAGTGTTAACCCTAGAATATTATGAGCTCCTCAAAGTATATACCACGTTATTAGTTGACTTTGTAACCTTGTGGTTGCCACAGTTCCTGGCATTCAACAGAGGTTTATGGAAGGAAGGAATAAAGGAAGGAAGCAAGGGAGGCAAGAAAAAAAAAAGTGCCACTGCTCTATCCTGGCCTCAAAGCAAAATGGTAGGGTCTGGAGCTATTGGGGCAGAGATGAGAGTAGCACATCCTGAAACGGGGAAAAGGCAAAGGACAGACATCAGAAAGAGCAGATAAAGTCTAGATCCCAGAGAAAGACAGAGTGAAGGACACATGGCCTATACTCAGTGAGCCGGAGAGGAATGCATGCCTGATCCACAGTCAAGAGCTCTTCCGCCCAAGCCCTCTGCTGGGGTGAGCTCACAAAACACATTGTGAAAGCACAACTCATATCAGACTCTCCAGGGCTGGCAGGATGAGAAGGCAAATGCACACTGCCCAAGCCCTCTGCTGGGGTGGGCTCACAAAACATACTGTGAAAGCACAACTCATATCAGACTCTCCAGGGCTGGCAGGATGAGAAGGCAAATGCACACAGATGCATCTGTCTGAGCACATTCCATTGTGGGGTTCCTTTTTATAGCATGCTTCTGGAAGTCTTAAAAACACCAGGTTCTAACCTCTCCTGCTGATTAGGGAATGAAAAGATCAGTTTACCTCATGTATGCACACGCACACACACACACACATGTGCATGCATGCATGTTTTTAGACTTATTGGATCTTGATAGATTGGAATGTCTTTGACTGGTAGGAAAGCAGTCTTGCTCATAAGCAGTAAAGGGATCTAAAAGGGCCAGGAGCTGTACAATTCTCAAGCTCAGGCTTCTGTCTTTGACTACACAGGAGCCAAGTGTGGTGAACTGGAAAAGCACCACTGCCCAAACTGCCCAAAAAGAAATCATTCTCTCAGGGGACCCCACTGGTTTTCAATGGGGATTCCAAGTGCCCAGGGGCCATCACTTGGTTAGTTCAGTGATAATTAATAGAATAACTCACAAAATCCTCTCAGAAAAGGAGATTGATTTTTTTAAAAGATGAAACCTTGCCTCTGAGAGTCCCAGCTGGGTCTGGAGCTTACCCTTCCTGGGAAACAAGATTCAACATATTTGTCATGGGCCTATGTGTCTGAACTCAGAATCCCCACTACCTTCCTCTGTGACAGGGACAGAGAGAAAGACATTAGATAAAGGTATCAGGATTCATTTACGTAGAAAGTATAGAAATCATCACCTGCTCTTGGCCCATGAGTAAAGTCTGCTGGCACAAAGAAACGTACTCCCTTGCAGCCCTAGACAGGTGCAGCACTGCCTTTGGGTTTGCCTGCCTGAGCCCCACTTCCCAGCCTGGGATGCCTGCCTCTCCACTGAACACACGAAGCTTTCTTTCCCATCAAGCTCAGATCAAAGAACAAAGGTTACTAATGGCAAGAAATTCCTGGGAACCTGCTGATGTCTGGAGCTCTGCACACCTGGCTTTCTGGCAGAGCCC
>NW_007763469.1:3947-4152 GCF_000696425.1 Galeopterus variegatus
GAAATTCCTGGGAACCTGCTGATGTCTGGAGCTCTGCACACCTGGCTTTCTGGCAGAGCCCATAATCCTTCTCCAGGTGCTCAGAGCGGCCGCATGCCCTGAAGGCTCAGCACACAAGATTCACTTACTGGACTGTGTAATAGACTCTGATCCAAAGTCCCTGTACTTGTCCTCAGGGGTTGTCTGGATACCCACTGGGTGTTTA
>NW_007763469.1:4875-5128 GCF_000696425.1 Galeopterus variegatus
ATATGATGCCATGACAGGCCACATACCCACCTGGCTGAGGCAAACAGTCTGCCAGGCACAGGATTGCTGGGACAAAGGGTATGTGACAATCAGCTGCTTACAACTGGGACGCTGAAGGATCCAGCTGTTCCCCCATGTAATGCGGGACAATCCCCTAAAGAGCCAAAGGAACAAAGCAACACCCACAGAGCCAACAAGTAGCTGCTGAACAAATGAATGACCCCTCAGCTTCAGCAGGCCAGTACTCCAGGTT
>NW_007763469.1:6004-6294 GCF_000696425.1 Galeopterus variegatus
GCCTGGGATGTGTGTGTTCAACTCTGTGAGGAAGACGCCAGCTTCTGCAGGATACCCTCATTGCCAATGTCAGAAACAAGAACAGACACGGGGCTCAATTTGTCCTTGTGGGGGTCCTGCCTTCTTGTGATCTTCCCTCTCTGACCACCTGCCTGAGGACTTCAAGCCCTAAAATTAGACTCAAAGACAGCTTTGTAGAGACCTACTGAGCCAGCATCTGTAATTGCATAAAAAAGAATTATATATTTATTCTAATTCTTTGAGTGTCCCTGCCTGATACAACAAGTAAG
>NW_007763470.1:0-249 GCF_000696425.1 Galeopterus variegatus
TAATTTAGTGGAAGTCAGTCTTTTTTTTTTTTTTTGGTTACACAATTGTCATTCAATTCTTCCAAGTTATATAACAAAAAAAAATCACATGTGACTTACCATCAAAAATTAATTTTACTGACTTTTCTCAGCTGAAAGCACATGTTTCCTTCAATTCTTTTTAAGGCAAATAATTGGAAACCGCCTAGTTTGCAAATTCAGCTGGACATGTCTGAATACCTACAGTTTTGATTAGGACCTAACAAGGTC
>NW_007763470.1:5884-6294 GCF_000696425.1 Galeopterus variegatus
TCCAAACTACTGTCTATGTGAGTTTACTTTTCAACAGGTATTATTGTGGTATAGTCAATCTGTTTCCTTATGGTAGAACAGCAAAACATGTTTTCTTTCTCAGATAGCTGCTTTTCTTATTTATTCCAGCTCTGTCTTTCTGGCCTAGGTCAATTGAGGAATGCAGCCATGTTCAATGATGCACTAGAATTTTGGGGGTTGCTTAGAAAAATGAATCATTTCAATTAAATGTCCAAGGACATTATTTAAAAAGAAAAGTCAAATAGATTTTGTAATATAATTGTTATGCATATTGTAGCTGCAGTTTGCAAATCTTCAGCCACAGAACATATTTACTTTAACGGGGGTCTTTATCCAGAAACTAGCCATAAGTATAGGTAATTTATTAATGTGAAGTCATGAATTTGATC
>NW_007763471.1:0-525 GCF_000696425.1 Galeopterus variegatus
CAGCAGCTAAAATAGATTATTAATTCAGTCCTCACTACCGCATGGCAGGTGTAATTGATACCCCTGTCTTATAAATGTAGACCCTGAGGTACAGAGATACCAGTGCTAGGCTCTTAGCACACAGTAAGCATTTAATAAATGTTAGCTTTGGAAATAGGTTAAGAGGCTCTTAGCACACAGTAAGCATTTAATAAATGTTAGCTTTGGAAATAGGTTAAGAAAAAATTCTTTTATTGGAGTTGCTCAAAGAAAGGTGTTTGCTAGGGCTGGCATTACATGGTATTACAGGCTGGGTGGCTTAGACAACAGAAATTTATTTTCTCACAGTTCTGGAGGCTAGAAGTCCAAAATCAAGGTCAGCAGGGCTGGTTTTTCCTGAGACCTGTCTCCTTGGCTCGTGGATGGCTCTTCTCTGTGCGTCTTCACATGGTTTTCCCTCTGTGTGTCTACATCCTAATCTTCTCTTTTTTATAAGGACACCAGTCATTTTGGATTAGGGCCCACCCTAATCACCTCATTTTTAAC
>NW_007763471.1:2303-3236 GCF_000696425.1 Galeopterus variegatus
AACCTACGGCTTCCAAGGACCTGTTTGCTGGTTACCTAGCTCATAAACCTGTGTGTGAGGAGTCTGCTGACCCAGCCTGGAGTGCGAGGGGTCTAGTGACCCAGCCTGCCGTGTGAAGGGTTTGTGACCCAGTGTGTGAATGGGCTTGAAGGGTCTGTGAGCTCCAGACCCAGCCTTAGCTCAACAATTGGCGATGTGGGCAGGATTCCTACAGAGCCAGAGCACTACAATTGGTGATGTTGGCAGGATTCTGACATTAGCTTAGTGCCACAGAGACTCAAAAAATGAGTTAAGAAACTTGATCAAAATAACACCTTCATACAACTAAGTGGCAGTCAAGATTTGTTTCACAGAATGTCTCAGATAAATACTAAGGAAGCCCTTTGGATACATAGAAGAATAAATTATGGTTCATTTTCATTTCAAATTGAAAAAAAATAAAGGAAATAAAAAGAAGAACATTCTAAGTTATTTAACTGAAAATAATTTCTTGTAACCTCTGGCCACGTAATCTAAGCCATCAATTCAAGTTGGAGATAAGATTGTCTATACAGTTGCCTGTCAACTTCTTGCAGCCAAACCCTGTGTTTTATTCTTCTCTGTGGACACATATCAATGTTTCTTTTAGAGTCATGTACTTTCTGTCCCCAGCCTGAAGGATAAATAATAAAACGTTTTTAGAGTAAATACAAACAAACAAAAAGAAATGTTTCAGATCTTTGTAATTCTTCAAGTTGTGATAGAATAGATACTATATAAGCAATCGTAATTTAAATTTCACAAATTCAAAAAATTATTATTTTATACATGTGTGATTGCAGAGGTGCATTCTAGATATATGAATGAACTAAATTCCTTTAAAAACCTTATTACATTCAGAGATTTATTCAATAGTTTTTTGTTTGTGGTTAGGGTGTTTTAATAGTTCAGTGT
>NW_007763471.1:4509-6294 GCF_000696425.1 Galeopterus variegatus
CATAATGCCCCTCCTTGATGGTATCAGCCAGCCCTTGGTGCACTATATAAACTCTCCTGCCCCCACACCTGGTGCTGTCCTCCATTTTGAGGGCAGCCCTGAGCTGCCCCCCAGTTTGAGCACAACCTGGCAGATTCTTTTCCTTTAATAAAGCTTGATCGGTACCCGGTATCTTGACTCACTTTCTTTCAATTTGGTGTTGAAATGCAGAAAGGGTCTTGGCCAGACTGTTGGATGATCCCCTCTCTTGGGTTGATTGGCTCCTCCCAGCTGCCCTTCCTGGACCTGCCAAACTGGGTACATTTGGGGCTCTCTCCTTTTTGCCATTTCAGACCAGTCCATCCAACATCCGCCTCAATTCAGGGTGAGTCAGTGGGTCACTTGCTCTCTCTCTCATTCACGAAGCCCAGGCACCTGGTCAAGGGAACATTTCTCATGCCCCCCAGCTATTGGAGGATGCTCCGCTAGCCAGTCAGTGGCTTCTCACTCAAAAAGAAGATGCACACCAAAGAGGATGCTCTTTGGTGGCATTCTTCTTCTACTAGGACTGCCAGTTTCCTTTCTCACCCTCTACATGGGATCCTCACAATCCAAACCTCCATGTTCTATTGGCATTCTACCAGGACTGCTGGTTCCCTTTCTCACCCTCTAAATGGGATCCTCACAATCCAAACCTTCATGCTGCATGCCCTTGGGCTATCTCCTGGCCAATTTACCTCCTTGGCCTCCAGGGAGAATTAAAATCCAAATGCCTCATTTTGGGTTTTAAAACTAGACAATGGATCCCAGAGGCCAGAAGATGGCACTCTCGATTTAGATACTCACCAAAATGGCAAAAGCTGGAGAGATTCCTTTATGTTCAAAACTTCTTCCATCTCTGAATGCATTCTTCTCTCTGTCAAAACTGTCCTACATTTCAAATTCCCCTAGCTCATGCCTCACCTTCCCTTCTTGACTCAGATTAATCTTTTAATCCATCAGACTGCTCTGCTCCCCATATGGGCCACCTCGACTACCTTCTTAAGCTCCAAACCCTTTGCCAGCCCCTTCACATCTTCCCTCTCTTTGTCCTCAGCCCCAGCTCCTTTATATCCCCCTCTGTGAAGTGGCTGGGATGGAGGGATTGTCCAAGTTCATGTCCCCTTTTCTCTTTCAAACCTTTTCCAAATTAAAAAACGACTTGGATCCTTCCAGTCTGACCCAGACATATATCCTTCCCCTGGAGACAGGGAACAGGGCTGGATAGCGGCCCAACAGTAGGTAGACAAGGTACGTGCTCAAAATAATAGGCGGCCTGTGGGAGCCATTGCCATTCCTTGCATGGACCCAAATTGGGACCACTAAGCCAGACACAGGGATTGGGATCTCTGGGATAACATGATCACACACTTGATTTATGGCCTCCAAAAGGCTAGTAATTCCTAACCCACCTCTCTGAGGCTCTACATAAATACACACATACAGATCCAAACTCCCCTGCAGGAATGGCCCTTTTACGCTACCTCCTCAATGCAGCTTTCAAGGTTTTTAACAATAGAGAAAGGAAAAAAAAAAGGATCATTACAAAAGAGATCAGGCCAAGTACCAGCTCCTGGCTAATGCCATCTGTGGCTCACATACTCCAAAGCTGGCTGCCTCAAGAGGCAAGCCACCCTGGAACTGCTTCAGATGTTGTCAGCTGGGCCACTCTGCATGGGCCTGTTGCAACCCCAGGCTGCCTCCCAGACCCTGTCCTCACTGCACACAGCCAAATCACTGGGGGGTTGGCTGTTCTGCTCACCAGAG
>NW_007763472.1:0-535 GCF_000696425.1 Galeopterus variegatus
AACAAACAAATGCTCCCAAGGGGTAGCAATAAGTTAAATTATCTGCAACAAAATTATTCTGTATGTTCAGAAATTAAATGTTTCAGACATTGAGTATTGCATCCAACTGTGTCCAATCGGAATTTTGAAATACTGATGCTAATATTGCTAGTTTTGTATAATATAGAAATATTCTTTAAATATAGCAAAAACTAATGTCACCAACTTAATGCATATTTATATAGAACCCTCCCCAATGCAAATGTATTTATAAACATTAAAGAATCTATGATTTTGTCTATGTTTCATTGAACCATTTTTCTCATAGAAACACTGTCCATGGGTCTCTGATCTGTTTAGACTGATAGTTCTCAGAAGTCCATAATGCTGATACATGTATCTTCAAGCCTGTATCTTATTTTTTTTTTATCTCCGTATGAAATAGTTTCTCCAAAGAGCTATTACTATGAAATTGTCTTCTTATAAGCATCAGTTCAAAGCATGTATAAGATACTGAATTAGTCTTTATAGCTGGTGCTACAAATTACCACACATT
>NW_007763472.1:5695-6294 GCF_000696425.1 Galeopterus variegatus
CATGTTAATTATCTAGATTTTATAATTTCATAATGCACATATAATTTAAAACATAGTGTTGTATGCAATAATACATACAATTCTCTGTCACTGTAAATAAATTTGAAAAAATGAGAAAAATATCACCAACAATTTATTTTTTTCCTCAGGATTACTTTATCTATTCAGAGTTGTCTGTTGCATATGAATGTTAAGATTTTTTTTCCATTTCTCTGATGAATGTAATTTATATTTTATTGGGTATTGCACTGAATCTGTAAATTGCTTTGGGTAGTATAGATATTTTCATAATGTTAATTCTTCCAATCCAAGAGCATGGAATGTCTTTCCATCTTTTTGTGTATTCTTTAATTTCTTTCAGTAGAGGTTTGTAGTTGTCATTGTAGAGATTTTTCACCTCCTTGGCTAAATTGATTCCTAGGTATTTTGTTTTTATTTTTCTGTGACTGTTGTAAATGGGCCTACTTTCTTAATTTCTCTTTCTGTTAGCTCGTTATCGGAGAATATAAGTGCAACTGATTTGGGGGCATGTATTTTGTATCCTGCAACGTTACTGAAATTATTAACCAGCTCTAGGAGTTTTTTTGATAGAGTCTTTA
>NW_007763473.1:0-213 GCF_000696425.1 Galeopterus variegatus
TTCTTTGGAGAGTCTTCTCTTCCCGTTAGCAGCCTAGACTCCACCTAAGCAGCTAATCCATTACTGACAGATCGCCGGCACTGGAGGTGCTGGGAATAATTCCATTCACTGCCTGCAAATAATTGCTACTGCCACCTAAGAAGCCCAGCCACGCCGAAATGTCCTCTGTGTCTGGAAAAACGACCATGTTTGGGTCATGGCAGCCCCATCGTG
>NW_007763473.1:5726-6294 GCF_000696425.1 Galeopterus variegatus
AGTGAGCGCACCGGCCATCCCTATATAGGATCCGAACCCATGGCCTCGGCACTACCAGTGCCGCACAGAGAGTGCTTTTTTAAAAATTCCATCTCGCACAGCTTTGCCCTACTGGCATTTGCATCCTGAGTGTAATGGAGTTGCTGGAGAATCCCAGCACTAAGGTTTTCCAGAGGAGACGGGCCTTGGTTGATGAGTGTGGGAGGGCTGCGTGCCTGGGGGGCTGGTGGGCAGATATGGGAGTTGTTCACATGGTCAAATTCCAGTGTTGCAACAAGTGCTTTAAAAAAATCTGTTTTAAATAAGCCATAACATACTCTTTATAATGCCAGGGCCACCATCTCTGCCAAAAGGCCTTCTTTGGAGAGTCTTCTCTTCCCGTTAGCAGCCTAGACTCCACCTAAGCAGCTAATCCATACTGACAGATCGCCGGCACTGGAGGTGCTGGGAATAATTCCATTCACTGCCTGCAAATAATTGCTACTGCCACCTAAGAAGCCCAGCCATGCCGAAATGTCCTCTGTGTCTGGAAAAACGACCATGTTTGGGTCATGGCAGCCCCATCGTG
>NW_007763474.1:0-217 GCF_000696425.1 Galeopterus variegatus
TGGGATTTGAATCTAGGGTTTCTTATGTAGAGAATATACATCATTTTTCATCTTTTGCTTCATCTGACAAGGCCTTCCAGAGAAACCAGTGATTTCCCTGGGCAGTCAACTCTCAGCCTTGTGGGAGGAGGGAAGGGAGAAGGACTGGGGAGGGCGAGGAGTGGGGAGAAGGGTCAAGGCCATTATCATGTCATATCGAGAGCGTCTTGGTGTACAG
>NW_007763474.1:5827-6294 GCF_000696425.1 Galeopterus variegatus
GTACGTTTAAAGAACTGACAACCCTAACATCACAAAATCCAGAAAAAGCACACATTACTTATCAGCTGTTTGATGTATGTCTACATTACTATTTTTCCTACATTTTTAATGCTGTGCGCTCTGATCATTTCTTCATATGATGATGATTTTAGAATGCCATTATCTCTAGTGAATAGTAAAATAATTCACTCATTTTTCTAGCATGTTGGTTGGGATTTGTTTTTCATTATTGATAACTTAATTTTTTAGCTTCACAACGGGTTATTGGTCATGTGAAAATTTTTAGGACTATTGTCCAATTTGGGAAAACCTCTCAAGTTTCTTTCATACATAAACTGTAAGGTTTTACAGCATCCTAAGTTTCCTTGTACATTGATTAATCTTAAATATTGAAGTTGCTCACTTAGCACACAGCTGGAAGGGCCTGTGGGAGTGAGGGGTCTTGAGCCTCAAGCTTCCGAGTTTCA
>NW_007763475.1:0-6294 GCF_000696425.1 Galeopterus variegatus
AATTTGTGAGTATCATGCTTTATAAACAAGAATGCAGAAATGAGTGATGGTTTGTGTATTCTTAAGGTATCTACTAAAAGATTAAACTCTTTCACATATGGGGGGAGGCACCTAGCATTAACTCTATTAAAAACAAGTAGGCACTGCCCTAGCTGGGCTCATGGGAGCAGATCTTTTCAGCACAACTCATCCATGTAAAGGCAGTCAAGTACACTCAGAGAAGCTCAGTGTGGGGGTCCTGAGGTTCTTGGTGCCACCCCTAACTTGTGTGATCTGGAGAAAGGCTGTCGGATCTTGGGCTGGTTGCTTAACCTCAATTTCCTCATTTTTAAAATGGAAGAGGCAGATAGAATGGCTGTAAGGTCCCTCGAAGTTTTGACTTTCTACAGTAAGAACAATATCCACTCGGGAATGCATATAAAGCAAAATACAGATATAGGATTTCCTGTGTGTGAGTCTTGGTAGGATTTGGGAAAGACAATGCATGTGAAGTTAGCTTGTTTCATTCTGAGACACTTGACAGGAGACACTTATTCCTCACCAGTGGCTTCTGCAGAGGGAGTGAGTAGCAGGTGATCTGTAAGTGTAATGGAGAGGGCAATCTGGGCTCAGGGCTAAGTGAAAGAAAAAAGAAAGATCAAGTATCCACAGAGGAAATGGAATTTAGATTTATATTTAGATCTTAACTGAGATACCAAGAAAGTAGTGGCAGAAAACTGCATTTAGCCACATCAGTGGAGACTGAAAGAAGGTAATCAGAGAAACCAGGAAGCCGCTTGCTGTAGGAGGGAGAGGGAGAGAATGAAAGAGGTGGGGGGGAGGGTTTTGTAGTCAGAAAGTGCTGGGTTCAAATTCTGATTCCATCATTTATAATGTGGGTAAGCTTGGGTAAGTGAGGGACTTCTCTGAGCTTCTTTTTTCTCATCTGATGTCCATAAATACTAGTTGCCTCTCTCTATCTTTCCTTGAATCTGCAGTTCTAAGGAAGAAAGTGTTTAATGTTTTATATATATCCATTCAGTACAAATAATTCTTTCTGGAGCCAAACAAGTAGAAAGGGCACCAGAAAGGGTAGTGGGAGAATCAGGGTACTCTTAAGTCTGGCCTGAAGGAATCGTGCCATTTCCAGAAGGTTCCGCAGCTAAAGATGAGCATGCAGAGAAAGGAAACCAGCAAAGATGAGTGGATGAGGAACTTGGAGATTATCTCAGTGTGAGTCCTGGCATGTTTCCTGAAACGAATGTTCCTGGCATTAGTTTGCATGGCAGGATTCTTTTTGGATGGAGAAGAACAGAGGCCAAATGTATGCACAGTGCCTGGGGAAGACAATGTCATCTCGGAGGTCAGTCGTGGGGCCACCTCTCTGTACTTGCACCTGAGCCCTGCATGGGAGATGGCTGCAGCAGGCTGAGGGACTCTGAGGGACTCTGGGAGGCAGCAGCCTTGGCAATGATGATAAAGTGGGAAGGCCATGTTCACGTGGCGTTGTGGGGGGCACTCACATCCAAGGTGGAAAACCAAAGCAGGGAGAACATGAGGAAAACATTTATATGCAAACATTTGGCACCCCTTCTGGACTTCCAGAAATAACCAGGTGAAACTCTTAAAGAGATTAGAAATCCTATGTTAACAGCTTAGAGAAAGCACTAAGAAACATGGGTGATTAGTGCAAATGTGAATCTTTATAGAAGACCACATGCTATATAAAGAATGACTGAAGAAAACTGGGTTTCTTCCATGGAAAAGAGATGTAGGGAAGACTGGGTGAAGTTGAACAGAAATTATGTCTCTTCCAAAATTCTGGTGTTAAGTTTTCATTGATTCCTAAAACAATGCCTGAGACACCAACAGAGTAATTTTGAATCACATCTTCATAATTTGATATTTATGTATTTACTTTTTTGGGCTTGCCTCACATTAAAGAACTTCAGTTTCATAGTTTTGTTAAAGGAATTTCGGTGAGCAAAATAATAGACTGCAATTTACATAATCTTGCTTAAAACATCGATACTGCATTTGCATCAAGTTCTCAGATCTGATTTACACTGCATATAGGATATCTCCCAGGGAAGCCTAGCCTGCAGGAAAGAGGATAAAGAGGAGAGAGAAAGAATTTTGAATCACATCTTCATAATTTGATCTTTATGTATTTACTTTTTTGGGGCTGCCTCACATTAAAGAACTTCAGTTTCATAGTTTTGTTAAAGGAATTTCGGTGAGCAAAATAAGAGACTGCAATTTACATAATCTTGCTTAAAACATCGATACTGCATTTGCATCAAGTTCTCAGATCTGATTTACACTGCATATAGGATATCTCCCAGGGAAGCCTAGCCTGCAGGAAAGAAGATAAAGAGGAGAGAGAAAGAATTATGAGGACAGAAGGGGAGGACCTGAAACAAGGCCAGGTCAGAAGAGGACAGCAGGTGGTACACACAGAAGCAAGAAAGAAGTCTTCATGAGAAATTCTAGGAAAGCAGAAGATGGTGTGGTCAGAGAGCCGATTCCTCGAATGCAGACACGGAAAGGTGCAGAATCCCAGGTGATGGGCATAGGCCAGCCCCATGATCCTGGCAGGTCTGAGGGAGGCAGAGTTTCAGATGGGTGTAAATCAAGCACACTGCAATGATTGGAAAAGATTCTAGAGAAGGAAATAAGAAATTGCATTCATGGTCAGAAATGGATGGTCAGGTCTTTACTACCACAACCCCTAAGAAATAACCGATAATGGACAAGATTGGATAAGGAAAATGTGATACGTATGCACCATGGAATACTACTCTGCCATAAAAAAGATTTAAATTCTCCCATTTGCAACAACATGGATCAGCTTAAAGAAACTTATGCTGAGTGAAATAAGCAAAGCACAGAGGGATAAATACCACATGTGCCCACTCATAAGTGGGAGCTAAGCAAGAAGGAAAGAAGGAAAGACCAAGTGGTGTGTTGGACTTCCAGAGGTCGAGAACATACGTAGGAATACAAAGTGGAGTGGGGGAAAGGGGGATGGGAAGGGAGGTTGGGGATAATTGGGTGCGGGACATGGGGTATAATCACAATTTTGTAGTAATGGGCATGCTGCCAGTATGGATCTGGCCATCACATCTTGGGCACAAGTGGTGACAATCAGCTTTGTATGTCATGAATATCCATAACCAATAAAAAAATGTACTATGCAAAAATAAATAAAATAATCAATGACTCTGGGACAGTGTCCACCTCCGCTCTGCCTGGATTGGCAGCTACTCTTCTGTGGGGGTACAGGAGACCGCCTGTGTTTCCCATCCTTGCGTTTTTGCTTCATTTCAAGGGTGGCTGCCATGGCAATCAATCCACACAGGCTTTGTCAGGCTTTCTGCAGTGTGGGCCTGTGGCTTCCTGCCTCAGGGACTTTTGTCATCACAGCATGGTGCTCACAAACGCTCAGTTGGGAAATGGAGGGGAGTCCGTGCCCTGTGGTGGAACCCTGGACCAGTGGGGGACAGGAGCCGAGGCCACATGCCTCAATTCCCTTTTCCTACCCCAGGCAGATGGTGCAGAGATAGGTGATGACTTCTCAGGTGATTCTACGTGATCAAGTGGCCCCAGAGTGAGGGCCATTAGATAATGCAAGTGCATCCTGGTATTGCTTTTCCTCTCTTTTACCCTCCCTGCCTCAGTCCTGCCCCCTGGAATTACCCTCCTGAAGAAACATCTCTCACATACATTCTCAGCCTCTACTTCACTAACCCAGGCTAGAAAAACATTGCACTAAGAGAATGATGGGGAGATGGGAAGCACTTCCAGGAAGGCGTCTTGACCTCCCATGTCACTGTGGGGAGCAGGGGCAGGTGGTCCTCAGAACACGCCGTGAGACTTGCCCCTTCCTTTGCTTTGGAGGGTGGCACATGCCTGGGGCCCATACCTTCCTGGTTAATGAATTCCTTTTTCAGTAGTTTCTCTGCTCTTCTGAGGTCATTTCACATAAAACACAGACTTTGGGATTTAAAATTCCACAATGTTCTCCAGACAAAAAGACTCTCTGTTTCTCCAGGGCTTTGTTTTGGGACATGGTTCGCAGATCTGCCCACTGACTTGGTCTCCTGCCGCTGCGGGTGGATCTGTATTTTAATGCTCACCTGAAACCAGTCTCCTGTGAGCTGGCCAGGTGTGGCTTGAATAACACAAACGCAGGGGAATTCTTGCTTCTTGTTGAGATTCAGGTCTTGGTCAATTAATGAGGACCCGGATTGTAGAATTCAGGTCTTTGATTTCAGGAAATTCAATTACAGTGTTAGAAGCACTAATTACCTGCTGTAAAAACCAACATTATTAGCCAAGAGTAATTATTACTGCAAGGAAAGGGAAAACAATCAGAGAGGTGCACTCTTTAAACTTTCCTTCGTGCAGAGAGGGGAACATGCAAATTCCTGTTTCTTTTCTCTATTAAAAAGGAAGTCCTCAACCGTAAGCAATCTGCCACTGAATCCCATTTATATTTTCTACCTTCAGTGTGAATAGTAATTAGATGGAGTGACACAAACACAGCACGTGGAGGTTCATACGACTTTGGTGTTTGCTATTTTAAGCTCATTTTCAGGATATAAATGATCGTTGGCGTTTGAGTGAGTTGTGGTTGGTGGGTGGTGTGTGTGTGTGTGGGGGGGGGATAGCATACTGAGACGTTGTGGTTACCATGACTACACCACACAACTCCCTGGCAACTTGAATAGTGTGTAAAGGCAAAAAGAGGGGTTGAAAACTCACGCAAATGAAATCAGAGGGGGTTATGAATTCCCAAATTGGAAAACTATATTTCCTTAAATACCTCCACCATCTGGAAACATGCTCTTTTAAGATTCTATACTCCAGATGCATTTTTGTCAAACAAAGCAGAGTTATCTTTAGTAATATTAGATTAAGGAAGCAATGGCTGAATGTAACAATTCTAAAGAAACCTGTGCACTGGCTATACGGTGGTGTTTAGTTTCGCTGGCATCGGTGGGGTCTCTGTGCCATATAAATAAAATGTCCCTTTAATGGGAGATATTTTCCCACCTTGTTGAACTCGGATGGATGAGCCAGACAATGGGAAGATTCCCTTTATCATTCTCCCTTAATCTGCCTCCAAAACTGCAACTGCCACGTCTCCTCCGGGCCTGCCTGGGCGGGTCCCCAAGCCATGCCAGAGCTTTGTGGAGTGATAACAGAAGGATGGATCCTGAGGATGAAGGGTCACCTTGACCACTCTAATTCTTGTTTTATACCCTTCTTTCTGCCTCAACCCAGGCTTAGCCCATGGGAGATCTGATGGAGGAAAGGAGCAAAGCAAATGAAATGTCTTCCTGCCTCCAGGCCACAAAATCCAAATAATCTCTTGCTTGTCCTACATACAGTTCTTGGCTAATTCGCGACTTTCTTTCTCTGTTGCTCCATCTTTTTCCAACTCAACTAAGACTCCTTCTCCTATGGTTCTCTCTATATTTTTAAACTTTTAATTAGAGTATAAAATGCACACAGAAAAGTGCCCAAGTCATATGTGTGCAGCTAAAATGACTTTCCACAGGAGGTCACACTGGGGTCCCCTGAACGCACATGAGATGAAATATTAGCAGCTTCCCCTGTGGTCCGTCCCACTTCCCTCCCCCTACCGGAGTATCCACTGTTCTAATCTCGAATTTACTGTGTCTGTTTTCGAGCTTTATATACATGGAATCCTAGCATGTGTTCTCTTTGGGTCTGGCTTCATATGCTCATCAGTATGTATGGTCTGGTTTGCTTATTCTTGTTACTGTATTGTATTTCCTTGGGCCAGTTTACCTCAATTTGTTTACTGGGTAAATATACTTCACTTTGTTTATCCATTCTATTGATTTGCCCCACCTAGCCTTCCTCTCCAGGACTACAGGACAAATTCCCCTGCTTCCTTGCCCGAGGTCACACTCCTTTGCCAGGGCAGCCCACATCCAATGCTGATTGATTGATGGATGAGAGCATGAATCACCCCAGCTTGGACAACTCTGAAGTGCCATCCCAGCTTCAGAGCTCCCTGTGGGGTCAGCCAAGGCCTTGTGACCACATTGTGGCTCAAGTTTCTCTGCCTGATCCTGCTTCCTTTCCTTCTCCCCAGGGATGATGATCCTGAGAACTCCCTAATAATGTCCTGCACGCTAGTGCTGCATCCTGGGGAGCAGTGGCTTTTGGGTTATTTCTAATTTTTGGCTTTCACAAGTGGTGCAGCTATGAACATTCCCGTATGGGTCTTCTGGTGAATATGTATGTACATTTCAGTGGGGTATATATCTCAGAGTAGGA
>NW_007763476.1:0-392 GCF_000696425.1 Galeopterus variegatus
AAAAAAGAGAGAATTAAAATAAAACAAAACAAAACTTCACTGGTTGCAGTGAGAATAAAAAGAAGTCAATAAATCTCATAAACCACAGCATGTGACATAAAATTGTCATTTAAGGCAGCTCATTGCCAGCATCTCTGTGGCATTTTGAAGATTGGAAGACAATGTAGTTAGTAAGGATTCAGGATTTGTTGTCACAGAAACAGGAGTTTATATTCAGTCTCTGCCACGTACATGAATTAGTGTCCTCAACAGTCTGAGTCTTGTTGGTTGATTCATCTGTAAAATGGGGACAGAACTTACTACCGAGCAAGGTTATTTTAGGAATTAAAATTAGATAGAATATAATGTGCTTGGTGTTGTCTAACTCATAGTGGGAACCTATTAAATGATAG
>NW_007763476.1:5926-6294 GCF_000696425.1 Galeopterus variegatus
CCCCCTTTGGGGAGCTATCATGAGATAAAGACTGCTGATTGTCCAAATATACCTTGGTGGAGGCTGAGAGTGTAGAAATTACAGTTGATCTACTAAACATTACATAGTAAAGGTAAGAAGCAGAGCTGAGACTGTTCTACTTAGTATTAATAACATGTACCATTAACTGAGGACATTTGGGCCAGGCCCAGGGATTCACATTACCCTCTTCTCTTCCCCTTATCACAACACAATATGCATATATAACACTGCGTAGTGATTTAGAGCCTGGGCTGTAGAGTTAGATGACTCAAATTTGAATACTGTTTCTACTACTTAAGTTGAGTTGTGTATACTTGAGTTGACTTCTCTGTATATCATTTTCTCTT
>NW_007763477.1:0-371 GCF_000696425.1 Galeopterus variegatus
TTTTTTTTTTCTGGCTCTCAGGACATTCTGGCAACATAGTTCTTTTTCTACTTCATCGATTCCTTTTTGTCACTTTCCTTTCTTGACACAACCCCTCAGTGTAGAATCTGGATGGTATTTTCTCTGTCTACCCTTCTTCAACAGTCTCACCCGGTTCTACAAGGTGAGCTATCATCTTTGTTTACATGACTTTTTAGATATACATATGGAACCCCGATTCCTAACTTTAATCTTAAACCCAACCTTAGTCTACCTTTCATAACCTTTCTGCATCTCAGTCTCAGTCTGTGCAAACTTGAATGACCTGTTCCTTCTTTACTCTCTTCCTGCCCCCACCTCAACCGTATTTCCTTCTTTTGTTCTTCATGTCA
>NW_007763477.1:6046-6294 GCF_000696425.1 Galeopterus variegatus
TGAGCAGACACTGAGGCAGCCATACCAAATTGGCAGCCCCAGCAGCATCCTAGCCAGACAAGAGTGTCAAACCAGTGGACCGTGAAATCCCCTGTGACAATGACTAAACATCAAAGGAAAGATACCAGAAATATGAAAAATCAAGAAAGTACACCACCAAGGGGTAATAACTCTCAAGCTCTAGAGCCTATAGAACAAGAAGCCCTTGAAATGTTTGAGAAGGAATTTCGAATGATAATTTCTAAGGA
>NW_007763478.1:0-522 GCF_000696425.1 Galeopterus variegatus
TTTTTTATTGGCCCTGCTAGATATGAAGATATATGCCTTCATTAATACTGCAAAATTGTTGCCAATTTTTATTTAAATGACTCTATCCATACCTTTGTTTCCTCTATATTATTTTAGAGATTATTCCTAAAGAATATATATTGGATCATCGTATTTTCTCCTTCATGTCTGTAATTTCTTTTTATATTTTCCATTACTGATTCTCTCTTCAGATAGAATATTTTGTTTAAACCTGAGTTTTTTAAAAATTTAATAACTATTTTATTTTTCCTTGCAGAAGTTCTCTTCATGAAATTATTTGTACCACAATGTTTATGGTATTTTCATATTTATCTTTAAATTTATGAATACTTCTTTTGTATATCTTACGTTCTGTTTACTCCTGACTTACTAATAATTTATATAACCTTTAATTCTAGTTCTCACTATGAAAATTATTATTATTATTATTATTATTTTCCTTTTTTTGTCTTTTTTCGTGCCCGGCAACGGATCGCAACCCTCAGTGTCGCACCCGTACCG
>NW_007763478.1:5657-6294 GCF_000696425.1 Galeopterus variegatus
AAAAAAAAGGAAGAAGAAGAAGAAAGAATACTCAAATAACAAAAATCAGAAATGAAAAGGGAGACATTAAAACTGATACCACAGAAATCCAAAGAATCATTAGAGACTATTATGAACAACTGTATGACAACAAATATGAAAATCTGGAAGATATGGATAAGTTTCTAGACACATACAAACTACCAAGACTGAACCAAGAAGATATAGAAAACTTGAATAGACTAATAACAAGCAAGGAGATTGAAGTGGTAATTAGCAATCTTCCAACAAAGAAAAGTCAGGGTCTGGATAGCTTTACAGCTGAATTCTATCAAACATTTACAGATGAATATAAACCAATTCTCCTCAAATATTCCAAACAATTGACACAGAAGCTGCTCTCCCAAACTCATTCTATGAGGTCAACATAAATCTGATACCAAACCCGATAAAGACACAACAAAAAGAGAAAATTAAGGGGTAATAACCTTGATGAACATAGATGCAAAAATCCTCAACAAAATATTTGCAATCAAAATACAGCAACATATCAAAAAAAATTATACACTATGATCAAATGGGATTCATCCCAGGGACGCAAGGATGATTCAAAGTACAAAAAATCAATAAATGTGATACATCACATCAACAAACTCAA
>NW_007763479.1:0-260 GCF_000696425.1 Galeopterus variegatus
AATTTCTAGGTGTCATTGTTATTTTATGGAGAATTTTGGGTGGCATATAATAGCACCAAAAAGGCAACAAGGTATTGTTATCTGAGTCACATTTTGGAAAGAAGAAATTTATCTACTGAGCAATAGAGAGACCATTTAACTTCTGTTATTAAAAAACTTATTTCACCCTGATATTATTGTATTGATTTGTATACAGCTGTATTAACTTTAATCAATATATGTAAAGCATAGTGTCAGGAAAAATATCTGCCATATAGAAG
>NW_007763479.1:5887-6651 GCF_000696425.1 Galeopterus variegatus
CCATGTCTGGGAAAAGTAGACTGTCCCCAGCTCTCCATTTTTCATATAAGGAGACTGTTTGAATGGCTACCCTGACCAATGCTTTTATTTTTTTTTTTTTGAGTTTTTTTTAAATGATGATTGTGGGATACTCCCTTTTTTAATAGAAAATTTCTAGGTGTCATTGTTATTTTATGGAGAATTTTGGGTGGCATATAATAGCACCAAAAGGCAACAAGGTATTGTTATATGAGTCACATTTTGGAAAGAAGAAATTTATCTACTGAACAATAGAGAGACCACTTAACTTCTGTTATTAAAGAACTTCTTTCACCCTGATATTATTGTATTGATTTGTATACAGCTATATTAACTTTAATCAATATATGTAAAGCATAGTGTCAGGAAAAATATCTGCCATATAGAAGNACATTTTGGGTTTCCTGGAATCAATGTCAATTCAGATCTAGCGTCTAGTAGTCCCCAAAACAAACATCTGATTATTTCTCTTTCCCCAATGTACAGTTACTCTGCTAAAAGGCCATAGGTCCCCCTGGGGAAGGATGGGAGAAAGATTAAAAGTATAAATTTTTGGTAGCGTACCAGGGTCCTTCCACAAGGGGACCTGGCCACCCCTTCATTCAAGGGGTTCTGGGTCTGTAAACTGGCTCAAGTCTGGGAATTGACTCAGGGGCCATGACTCCTTTTTTTTATGATACAAGTAAGACTTTTGTTCAGTTGACCTAGAAGTTTTCTGCTTATACAGATTAGGTAAGAATTTAGTA
>NW_007763480.1:0-202 GCF_000696425.1 Galeopterus variegatus
GAATGGGAAAACGACGCCAGCGTGCCTGGGACCGGGAAGCGTGCCGACACCGGGGCGGGCCCGAGGCCAAAATGGGGCAAAAAAACACGTTCTGCTAATAGAAAAACGGCACCAGCGGGCCTGGGACGGGCAAGTGTACAGGCAGTGGGGGGCTGGCCCGGGTCCAAAACGGAGCAGAAAACCACGTTCTGCGTATGGGAAA
>NW_007763480.1:5833-6294 GCF_000696425.1 Galeopterus variegatus
TAGGAGTTTTATAGTTTCAGGTCTTATACTTAAGTATTTAATCCATTTTGAGTTGATTTTTATATACAATGAGAGGTATGGGTCTAGGTTCATTTTTTTCCTCATGGGTATCTAGTTTTCCCAGCACCATTTACTGTCTTTTTCCCAGTGTATGTTTTTGACGTCTTTGTCAAAAAACAGTTGTCTGTAAGTACTTGGGTTGGTTTCTGGGTCCTCTATTCTGTTCCATAGGTCCATACATCTGTTTTTGGGCCAGTACTATGATGTTTGGGTTACTATAGATTTTATGCTGTTTAGGTTACTAAAGCTTTGTACTATAATTTGAAGTCAGGTAGTATAATGCCTCTGGTTTTATTTATTTATATTTTTAGCTTAGGATTGCTTTGGCTGCTCAGGGTCCTTTGTTGTTCCATATGAATGTTAGTATTGTTTTTCCATTTCTGTGAAGAATGTCATTGGTA
>NW_007763481.1:0-355 GCF_000696425.1 Galeopterus variegatus
CCTAAACTCGCTGGTTTGAACAGGAAAGAGCTTACATTTTAAACAGGCCTACGTAGGTAAGGAAATGCTCACAGCCCCACACATGCTTTGTAAAAGACATCCGTCCTTTAAGTGAAACCTCCTTTCGTACATAGGGAGCATTTGTGTTTTGTTTTTCTTTTTGCTCAGAAGCATTTTATTTGTGTGGCTCTCACGCACTCACATGTACTGGTCCGCGTGCCTTACCAGGCATTGGGCTCCCTGCATTCAATTAGGTTACTCAATACTCGAGTACTTATTGTATTTGGAGGGTTGTAATCCAGCACTATCATTATATGTTTTGTTTCTCACATTGTCCCAGCTTTGGCCATCAGGA
>NW_007763481.1:6059-6293 GCF_000696425.1 Galeopterus variegatus
ACAATGCGAAGGCCGAGAGGCTGCTAGCCTCTCCTCGCTAGGAAAGTCCCTGGGCTTTTTGCTTGTTTTTGGCTCAGCTACAGGCTGCAGGCCACGTGAGAGAAAACCCTGAAACAGGCACGTGATTGTGTCCCTGTCCCTGCAGTGACTGGCTCGTTGCCGTTTGTGCTTTCCCTAAGCCAGGATTCTGGGTTTCTGGGAAGCAGCTGAGCAGCTGCCTGAATGAATTCACCC
>NW_007763482.1:0-2022 GCF_000696425.1 Galeopterus variegatus
ACAATGAGAACTACAAACCACTATTGAAAGAAATTGAAGAAGACACAAAAAGATGGAAAGATACTCCACACTCTTGGATTGGAAGAATTAACATTGTGAAAATGCCTATACTACCCAAAGTGATCTACAGAGCCAATGCAATCACCATCAAAATACCAAAGACATTCTTCCACAAATGGAAAAAACAATCTTAACTTTCATATGGAACAACAAAAGACTTCGAATAAGCCAAAGCAATCCTGAGCAAAAAAAAAATAAAGCTGGTGGCATAACACTTCCTGACTTCAAATTATCCTACAAAGCTATTGTAACCAAAACAGCATGTTACTGGCATAAAAATAGACACTCAGACCAGTGGAGCAGAATTGAGAACCTAGAAATCGCCCCTCAGGCTTACAGCCATGTGATATTGGACAAAGGCAACAAAAATCCACATTGGGGAAAAGACTGCCTCTTAAACAAGTGGAGCTGGCAAAATTGGATATCCATATGCAGAAGAATGAAACTAGATATGCACCTCTCATCATATACTAAAATCAGCTCAAAATGGATTAAAGACTTAAGTATAACACCTAAAACTGTAAAATTACTAAGGGAAAATATAGGTGAAACACTTCAGGAATTATGTCTGGGCACAGACTTTATGAACATGAGCTCAAAAGCACAATCAGCAAAAGAAAAAAGAAACAAATGGGACTACATCAAACTAAAATACTTCTGCACAGCAAAGGAAGCAATCAACCGAGTGAAATGACAACCTACAGAGTGGGAGAAAATTTTTGCTAACTATGCATCTGGCAAGGGACTAATATCCATAATATACAAGGACCTCTAGTAATTACACAGTAAAAAAACAAATAACACAATTAAAAAATGGGCAAAGGAGCTGAATAGACATTTTTAAAAGGAAGACATGCAAATGGCCACTACAAAGGTACATGGAAAAATGCTCAACATCACTAGTCATCAGGGAAATGCAAATTAAAACTACATTGAGATATCATCTCACCCCAGTTAGACTGGCTATAATCAAAACTGTAGTGAATAATAAATGCTGGTGAGGGTGTGGAGAGAAGGCAATGCTCCTGCACTGTTTGTGGGACTGTAAATTAGTACAACCACTATGGAAAACAGTATGGAGGTACCTGAAACAACTACAGATAGATCTTCCATATGATCCAGCAATCCCACTTCTGGGTATATACCCAGTGGAATGGGGAATGGAAATCATCATGTCGAAAGGATACCTGCACTCCCATGTTCATTGTAGCTCTGTTTACAATCAAGATATGGAACCAACCTAAATGTCCATCAATGGGTGATTGGATAAGTGTGCTATATATACATCATGGAATACTAGTCTTCCATAAAAAGGAATGAAATTCTCCCATTTGCAACAACATGGATGAGCTTGGAGAAACTTATGTTGAGTGAAATAAGCAAAGCACAGAGGGATAAATACTTCATGTACTCACTCCTAAGTGGGACTTAAGGGAGACAGAAGGAAGGAAAGAAAGTCCACAGTGGTGTATTGGACTATCCAAGGGAGAGAACATACCTTAGGTTACAAAGTGGAGTGGGGGAGAAAGGAGGATGGGGAGGGAGGTGGGGGATAACTGGGTGGGGGACATGGGGTACAAACACAATTTGTGGTAAGGTGCATGCTGCCAGTATGGGTTTGGCCTTCACATCTTGGGCACAAGGGGTGACAGTCAGATTTGTATCTCATTAATATTCATAGCCCCCCCAAAAAAAAACCCACTGACATTTTTGGCAGAAATAGAAAATCCATCATAAAACTCATAGGGAATGTCAGGTGATCCCAAATAGCCAAAACAATCTTGAAGAAGAACAATGTTGCTGGACTCACACTTCCTGATTTCAAAACTTACTACAAAGTTATGGTAATCAAAACAGTATGGTACTGACATAAAGACAGACATATAAACAAATGGAATGGAATAAAGTGTCCAGAAATAAATCCTCACATATACAATCAAATGATTTTTTTTTTTTTTTTTG
>NW_007763482.1:2745-4664 GCF_000696425.1 Galeopterus variegatus
GGCAACGGGATTGCAACCCTTGGCATTGCTCCCGCGCCTCGCTCAGCCAGTGAGCGGGAACCGGTCTGTATGTGGGATCCGAACCTTCGGGCGGGAGCGCCACCGTGCTTCCCAAGCGGCGCACTATCCAGTGCGCCACCGGGCCGGCCCCAAATGATTTTTAACAAAGGTGCCAAGACCATTCAATGAGGAAAGGACAGTCTTTTGTCAGTGCTTGTCAAACTAGATATTCACAAGCAAAAGAAAGAAATTGGACCCTGACCTAACATAATACACAATAAATAAATATTAACTCAGAATAAGTCAAAGAGCTACATGTAAAACCTAAAAGTTACAACTCTTGGAGGAAAATGTAAGGCAAAACTTTCATAACATTGAATTTGGTAATGATTTGTTGGATACAACACCAAATTCACAGGCAACAAAAGAAAAGATAGACAAACTGGCCTTTACAAAAATTTATATATATATATAAAAAACAGTGCACTACTGTGCACTATTGCTAGAAATGTATAATGATACAGACACTGTAAGACAGTGTAGTGGTGCCTCAAAAAATTAAAAATATAATTACTATATGATCAAGCAATTCCACTTCTGGGTATATATCCAAAATAATTGAAAGGAGGGTCTGGAAGAGATATTTGTAAACCCATGTTCACAACAGTATTAAAAATAGCTAAAATGTGGAAGAAACCCAAGTCTTCATCAAAGAATGAATGGATAAGCAAAGATACATACATACAATGGAATATTATTCAACCTTGAAAAGGAAGGAAATTCTAACATATGCTACAAGGTGGATGAAACTTGAGAACACTATGCTAGGTGAAATAAGCCAGTTACAAAAAGATGAATCCTGTATAATTCTACTTAGATGAGGAACTGGGTCAAAATTATAAAGACAGAATGTGGAATGGTCATTATCAGGTACTTGAGGGAGAAGGGAATGGAAGTTATTGTTTAATGGGAATAGAGTTTCAGTTTTACAAGATTAAAAGAGTTCTGGATACAATCATATCAACTCCTTTTATACATGGGGAAACTCAAGACTGAGAGGCTGGTAAAGAAGACATTTGTCTTTCCTTAGGTTCTTTCTGATTGTTAACAACCTAACCTGCAATTCTGGAATATTTAGGCTGACAGCATTCTACTGGCCAGTTAACACCTCTGGTAGCTTTATTTGTCGTAGTGTTATTAGGGCACTATTTAAAATTATCTCAGGAAAAAATTTAGGGAAGTTTTGTCTGTGAAATGGTTTCTAAAATGTCCCTCAAACCTCAACATGTGTTTTTGTCAGATTAATCATCTCTGTAGTAGGATTTCAGCAGCTGCCAAGACAAAGACCAGATTTGGCTTCTGCCTTCTTGGTGGGGTAAGGCAGGTTAAACCACTAATTTTTGCCTGCCTCCCTAAATCTACAATTGCTCCCTATGAATGCAGAGACTCTCCTATTTTCTGATGCTGCTTCCAACAAATCCAGGGCCTTGGAGAGAATTCACCAAGGTTGAAAAAGCCTATCTCTCTTTTTTTTTTTGTCTTTTTTTGAGACCGGCCGCATCGCACTCAGCCAGTGAGTGCTGTGAGCACACCCGTCATCCCTATATAGGATCCCAACCCACAGCGGGAGCGCAGCACTCCCAGCACCGCACTCTCCCAAGCGCACCACGGGCTCGGCCCGAAAAAGTCTATCTCACTGGCTAGACTTCTCTCTCCGCTCACACAGGAATCCCTGTTGCCCATTCAGATTGCTGCAGGGAGTTGTGTCCCATGAGTTTTGGGTGTCCCTAAATCTGCTGCCAAACCTGTAGGATATTTTCATTCTTACTAAACAGACTGTAAAGATTTGCTGTAAAAATGAGAAATCCATTATATGCTGAATATGTCAACTTTAATAGTAAATTGAACAAAAAAAAAAA
>NW_007763482.1:5468-6293 GCF_000696425.1 Galeopterus variegatus
TGACATATCCAGAATACCCATTCTATATACCAAGCTTGAGTTTATTCCTCCTTTGATAGGTGATCATTGGGAACCTTTTACAAGGTCATAGGTATGAGCTAATGGAGAGATGTAGGTACAAAAGTGGTAGGTGACACAGGGATCGGTGGACCACTTATTTGTGCAGCTAACATTTGCAGGCTAGATCTGCTCACACCCAATCCTAGATGCACTGTTTCTATCTCAGGATGTATTTCCTCGATTTATGAGTTTGTACGTTTGGGAGTACCCAGTTTATCATGGACACCATTGTAAGAGTTTCATTAACTATAAATCATGCCCATTCTGATTTCACATGCAGAAACTGGAAAGTGATTATGTCTTTCTGCATAAAACAGACTCTGATCAGGACTCCCTTTATTACATGACCGCCATACACTCTTACGCCAGTCGGTGGATCATGATGGAGCTTTGGGTCTTTGAGTATTTAACAACCTTTCGAAGATCTGGGAATTCCTCATTATCCAGTTTCTATTGACTGAATAAAGGGCCAGAGGACTCTTTGAAGGAAGAACTGGGGAAATCTCAGCTGCGTACACTTGCTTTTGTATATCATCAAGGGGACCTAGCCTCTTTTACAATTGATGGCTTCTGGGTATAGGAAATTCAGACACACACACAAAAAATTAAACATATTCATTCAGTGCCCTTTTGACAAAAACTAAAGTGCTACTAGACAGATCTTAATGAATAGGAAAATATCTTTCCAATCTCTCCTCATGATTCTTTTTCCCCCACTTGAAGACCAAATTTATAATGCAGTTTTGTTTTGTTTTGCTTTTTTTT
>NW_007763483.1:0-263 GCF_000696425.1 Galeopterus variegatus
AGAAACTATGCTATGTGTTGAGGATACAATTAGGTAAAAGTCAGACTAGGTCCTTGTTTTCATGACCATTGCAGATCAATGGCTTTCTTTGTCACTGTTGATAGCTTGTCTGACTTCCTGCTGATGATCATTTTAAGGCCATAGGGCATATAAGGTATCGATAATGTAGAGTAATATTGAAGTTATTAAAGAAGGCAAATGAAATATACATATTTCCCTCTTTTGTTCCTATACCTTGGCATTGTATCTGGTTTACTGTACAT
>NW_007763483.1:5590-6293 GCF_000696425.1 Galeopterus variegatus
TGGATGGAAATAACTAACCTTCGGTATGCCAACCTTAAAAGCCTTGACAGTTATCGCACATAGTCAGAATGGCCAATATCACCCTAGCCGTAGTAGAATAAGAAATAAGATGGCCCTTTCAGGAGACTGTGGGTAAAATAATGTAGTAAATAGACATGGCTGAAGTACAAACAAAATTCTCACTTTTCTTTTGAATTATTCCCCAAATTCCTAATTCAGAAGAGTGACTCTCTTAGAGCCTAGGAAAGATATTTAATCAATCAAGCAATCAATTTGTCATATGCTGAGTACCTACAATGTGCCAAGCTCTATGCTCCATCCTGGAGATACAAGATGAAAAAGCAGATCTTAGGGGATACAGTAAGTTAATACAATTACAGCAGGTTTCAGCAGAAGATAAAGAAAGAAAACCTTACTCTGATTCTGTGGCTGAGTGAGATTTTGCCACTTAGAGGTAACTAAGCTGTGTGCAAAGAAATCATTTGAAGGTTCCTTAAGAAGACTGCAATCTCTGGGGCCTGTAGATAGGGACTTAGTGCTCTTCTTCTTAATACCACGTATGCAAAAGGAGAGTTTTCATTGGCCTAGGTGGCTGGGAGTGGGTGCCGGCTAAAAGTAGACATTATGATGAATAATCTATTCATGCTGATGGGAGAGAAATGGGCCAATAGCAGAGGATAGTAGATCCTCCTATGTAAATGGA
>NW_007763484.1:0-417 GCF_000696425.1 Galeopterus variegatus
GCAAATCCTGAGAAAACCCCTGCAGTATTATTTTACTTCTTCATGCAACAATTCTGACCACATGCCACTGCTTGATCCTCCCTCTTTCCCCTCTGACAGACACCGTGCTTGCCTGGTTCTCCTGCCTCTTAGAGACTTTGTGCTTTTCAGTCTCCTTCACCATCCTTTTCCATCACACCTCTCACAAGATAGAGTTCCCCAGAACTCACTGTTCAGTTTTTTCTTCTTATACTTTCCTCAGGCAATCTCATGCCAAACTATTGTAGTTTCAGCTACCTAATTTACAAAAACCCTCTTTCATTCATTCATTCATCCATTCAACCAATATGTGCTGGACCCGTGTTGTGTGGTAGGCATCCTTTTGATACAAGGGATTAAATATAGATATAGTCTTCTCATGGACTTTACAGTTGGGCA
>NW_007763484.1:2392-2665 GCF_000696425.1 Galeopterus variegatus
GAAACCAGGATGCACTGTCCGACTACTTTTAGACAGAGTTGGGCATTTTCCTATCTTCACTTCCAAAGCACCTTTGCTTATTCACCACATATCATGTGTTCACATGTCAATTCCCCTGATGGTCTGAGAGCTCCACAAAGGTAGGGCCAGGCCTTTTTATCTCTATATCTCTGGCATCCTTCCAGTGCCAGGCAGTAAGATGACACAAAGTGTCATCAACAAAAGTAAATGTTTGTTTAATAAATTATCTGAGTGAATAAGAAATATTAGATG
>NW_007763484.1:4726-5104 GCF_000696425.1 Galeopterus variegatus
TGCAGCTCTGCGGGAGATCTGGGCCCAGCCACGGGTCGTGCCTGCCGGAGGCCGATGGAGGTAAAGCCGGGCATCCTCCGCTCGCCGCGCCGCCCCTCCCCTGCCAGGCCCCGGCCCTCCACTGAACCGCCTCCACCCTGCCCGGAGCTGCGGCGCATGCAGGATGAATGAAGGAAGCCTCGGCGACCCGGTGGACGCGGCACTGGAGGAAAGACACGGCGCGGTCGCCCTGCGCCCTCCACACCTCCTCCCCGCCTCTAGGACGGAAGCCCAGGCCGCACCTGCTGGGCGCGCCCGGGATGGTAGCGGGGTCTGGGAAGATCGCCGCCCGTCACTTCAGCCGTCCTGTTCTTTGTGGACTCTCACAGAAGGTCAACC
>NW_007763484.1:5811-6293 GCF_000696425.1 Galeopterus variegatus
TCAGTGTTTCAAGTACATCCACTTTCCCTTCATTTATTTCATCATCATTCAATCAGCAAACCTTTATTAAGTACCTGGTTAGAGACCAGACAATAGTCCAAGAACAGATTGTACGTTCTAGTGAACAGTGTTTCCAAGCAGAAACTATTCCTCAGAAGCAACATTTGATGTGATCCTGAGGTTCTCCGGATAGAATCCCTTAATTAAACAACTGCTGACCAGAGGCAATCCAGGTCTTATAGGCCTTGAAGCACTTACTTTGGGGAGCCTCCTTCAAGATAAAAAAGGCAAAAGAACAAAACCCTTTTGGAAAGTTCATGTAAATGAAGGCCATGAAACTTAAGCTCCATTTGTTTTTCAGTAAACCTACTCCTTGGTGCTGGAATTTCTGTAGAAATTAATTGCTTTGATAAACATTGTCTCAGTGTGAAAACAACTGGCTCTTCATTTCACCTGGAATCCCTGGGACACGTCTCCTCTCC
>NW_007763485.1:0-394 GCF_000696425.1 Galeopterus variegatus
GCTTCGATCTAAGTAAACTCATCAGACCAAGCCTATTGATCAAAGTAAACACATCACACCAGTCTCATCAATCTAAGTAAACTCATCAGACCAAGCTCATTAATCTAAGTTAACTCATCACCGAAAGCTAATCGATCTAAGTAAACTTATCAGACCAAGCTCCTCGATCTAATTAAACTCATCACACCAAGCTCATCGATCTAAGTAAACTCATCTGACGAAACACATTGATCTAAGTTAACTTATCAGACCAAGCACATCAATCTAAGTGAACTCACCAGACCGAGCTCATCGATCTAAGTAAACTCATCAGACTAAGCTCATAGATCTAATTAAACTCATCAGAATAAGCTCTTCGATCAAAGTAAACTCTTCAGACCAAGCTCATCGATCT
>NW_007763485.1:6084-6293 GCF_000696425.1 Galeopterus variegatus
CAAGCTAATCGATCTACGTAAACTTACGAGACCAAGCCAATTGATCTAAGTAAACTCATCAAACCAAGTCCTTCGATCTAAGTAAACTCATCACCCCAAGTTTATCGATCTAAGTAATCTCATCCGACCAAGCACATTGATCTAAGTTAACTCATCAGACCAAGCACATCAATCTAAGTATTCTCATCAGACCAAGCTCATCGATCTAA
>NW_007763486.1:0-586 GCF_000696425.1 Galeopterus variegatus
ATATATTTTTTGTATCTTTGGTTGCATTTTATTAAAAATTCAAATTTAGACATATTTCTCCAATTTCTTTGGTGTAGAAAAATGATTTACGTTCCTGTGCTTAGTCACACTGTCAAAGCCACCCCTCTTGCTCCTTGAAAGAGCACCAACGTGCTTCCTTCCATATCCGTAGCACATCATGCATGTTCATATTCTATGAAACAGAGCAATTCTACTATAATTTTGAAACACACAGGCTTTGTACTCTTTCTGCTCAAGGATTACTTTTAATCTTTAATGACAGCTATATTCTCAACTTAATAAAACAGTTGACAGCTAAAGAAGACAACTGTGCTTCTGAAGCCACTATGAAATACTAGGTCAGGAGTTTGATACTCCCCCTTACTGTTCTGTCTCAGATCCTCAGAATGAAAGTTTGCAAATTCTTATCCCTCTCCCAGTAAACACAAAAACAAAACTATACAATAAACTGATTAGGTTTTTAGGAACAAATCACCAATATTTATTTAGTTGGTACAAGGATCTAAACCCTTGACCTTGGTGTTACAACGCCGGGCTCTAGCCAACTGAGCTACCTGGCTAGCCC
>NW_007763486.1:5973-6293 GCF_000696425.1 Galeopterus variegatus
GGTTTTGATTAATGTACAGAACGATTAACATAGCAAATTGAAAATAATAACAGAAAAGCTAGTAACTTCCTTTTTTTCTCTCTCATGAAAATTAAAATGTGACCAGAAAAAATGGGTGAAAAATGTGATCAGATGAATGAGAGACATAAGACACTACGGCAGACAGCCTCTAAGGCAGCTCCCAGTGACGCCTGCCCTGTGTACTCCCTCCCTCTTGAATGTGGGCTGGGCCTAGTGATTATATTGTAGTGAACAGCATATGGCAAGAGTCACTTCCGAAATTAGGTTATAAAAAGGCTGTAATTAAAGTCTGTATTGAT
>NW_007763487.1:0-260 GCF_000696425.1 Galeopterus variegatus
ACACTTCATAAATCCAGGATCCCTTGATATAAAGTAAAGAGGAACACTAACCCTAACCCTAGCCCTAACCCAAACCCTAACCCTAATGAGTTATTGGTCATGTCCTTAACTTTAAATTAGAACTTCTAGCCTGGAATTAGAACAGTGGGCAGAAAGCAAAAACCCAGAGAGCACTGTCAAATACCTTCGTTGTAAGTGCAACCAAAATTACAGCCTGCTCTTTATTTGTAACGGGAAAGAATGAATCTGTATACAGTATC
>NW_007763487.1:6004-6293 GCF_000696425.1 Galeopterus variegatus
CACACTAACTGATTCCTAATTATTTTTGCAGCTAGAATCCCACATTATGTAAATCCTATACCGCCTAAATCCACACTTCATAAATCCAGGATCCCTTGATATAAAGTAAAGATGAATTTATAATGAGTTATTGGTCATGTCCTTAAGTTTAAATTAGAACTTCTAGCCTGGAATTAGAAGGATGGGCGGAAAGCAAAAACTTAGAGAGCACTGTCAAATACCCTCGTCGTAAGTGCAAACCAAAATTAGAGCCTGCTCTTTATTTGTAACAGGAAAGAATGAATCTGTA
>NW_007763488.1:0-203 GCF_000696425.1 Galeopterus variegatus
GGGTGAGAGACCCAGGGCCAGGGCACGTGGGTAAGCAGATCGAGGGAGGGGCACCAATGGGGAAGATTCTGGGCTCCTGACCTAGCAACATCAGTGGTCTGGAGTTGTAACTGCTCCAGATTTAACTAAATCACAGTCTTCTGTTCCACTGTGTCTTGATATTTGCCCTCCCTAGTGTTTGAATACTTTTCTCTTTTCCCTAG
>NW_007763488.1:5927-6293 GCF_000696425.1 Galeopterus variegatus
TGCATCAAAATACCCAGATCTTTCTGTCCTTCTCCTGGGACATGATGAGTTAAAGTACCTTCGTCCTCTGTGACATATGTGTTGTTAAACTCAAGAAATCCCAGATGCTGGCGATTTCAGCTTCTGCAAAGGTTTGTGGAGGAGATATTCTGAGCTGGAAAGGCAGAAGTGGGGGAAGGGATGGTCAGTTTTCTACAGTCTTTGGATCCACTCCATCCCTAACTCTCTCCCTCCCCAAACCCAAGCACTGAGACTCTTCCCCCTCTTCAACTCTTTATTACATGCAACAGGATAGTCAGCCGTTTTCCATGCTAAGTCTTTCCCTGTCTGCTTCTCACCTCTTTCTCCAATCTCCTGCACTTGGCT
>NW_007763489.1:0-871 GCF_000696425.1 Galeopterus variegatus
GTGTTGGGGCTGCAGAGATGTCCAAGACACAGAGAGAGGGCACAGGAAGCTGGAGCCGCTGGGGGAGGCACTCGGCAGAGCCAGGAAGCCTCACAGAGTCTGGGCCGTGTGATGCACCGCACAGCAAACCCTGGAGCTGCGCTCCTTCAAGCTTTCTGCTAACAAAGAAACCATAGAAATATGCACCCTTGAGCATCGAGGAGATCGGACTTAATTACTGGGGTTCCTCCATTCTCGGAATTATTCCCGGTTTATGGGCTCGCTTTTCTGCATCCGTTTTCTCCTCCCTGCCAGAACGTTTCCATCAGCACATACGCATGTGGTCTTCACTAGCGCCGATGTCCGCTTTCAGCGAGTGTTCCCTTTTCCACCTCTCCTTTGTTACAAAGTTCTTCAATACACTTTTCTATATTCTCTGTCTTCCCTTCCTCACCTTCATTATTTCCTCACCCCTTCTTGGTCTCTCCTACCTATATCAAGACCTAAACCAAGACCGCTCTTGCCAAGGTTGCCCGTGACCTCCAGCTTGTCAAGCTGGTTCTCGGTCCTCGGTCTCTGCGTGATCCGACAGCACCACTCAATACAGCTGGCCGCTCTCTTCTTGAAGCACTTTACTTGCTTCTAGGACCCAGGTCTCTTGATTTTCCTTTGCTTCACTGCCCTGTCCATCTCAGTCTTCTCCGATGCCGCCTCCTCCTTTTCCTGCCCTCTAAAGACTCGAGGGTTTAGTCCTGGGCTCTCCTATCGGTGTACTCTCAGTCCTTCAGGGATCTCACCTGGTCTCACGGCTTTAAATTATTGTCACAGAACAATGATATTTTTCAAATATATATATTTCAAAATATTTTTCAAATTTTTTAATTTAAAAAAA
>NW_007763489.1:6037-6293 GCF_000696425.1 Galeopterus variegatus
GGGGGGAAGGGAGGGAAGGGACTCCCCTTTGCCCCCCAGAATGTAAACAGCAGCAGACTGACCAAAAATAAAAATACAAAAGGCCAGAGGAAGGTCTCAGGGATCTCCCCACCCCTGGGGTCTTCCTTGTCACCAGAAGAGGTCCCTCAATGCCTCATCTACCAAAGCTGCCTCAGTCCTAGGGGCTACCCAGCGCCGATCACATCCCCAGGGGTAGAGTCCAGGGCTCAGAACTGCTGGGCCAGCAGCTCACACA
>NW_007763490.1:0-365 GCF_000696425.1 Galeopterus variegatus
AAAGCATGTCTTATACTTGAGAACCACTGTCTTGTGTCAATATGCATCTTATATAATCTCTATTTACCAAGATCTTGTTTCCCCAGAATAGTCTAGCCTGCAATATGACAGCTAAAAAAGTAAAATTGTTAGCAAATTTTTAATAGTTTATATAAAAATAGTCTAATAAGTAAGCATTAACATCCAAAAATATATTTAATTTTAAAGAGAAATCAACAGCAACGTAATTATTTTAGCAAGTATGTGTACAAAGAATCATCATTCGAATATAATATAATGGGAAAGAATAAATTTGTAAAGATAGAGAAAAATTTGAGTATTATTAATGTTTTAGAAGCAAGGTTATCAATATGTATTGATATAAA
>NW_007763490.1:5508-6293 GCF_000696425.1 Galeopterus variegatus
ATTATTATTATATATGATTTGTCATTTATGCTAGATAAATATGGCATTATTGTATTATATTCCATTACAAGAAATAAGCATATAGACCTTTTCAATTTAAGGGAAGTGCTTCAGATTATATGCACAGTTATCAAGACAGTTTACATAAGTGGATGGATAACAGATGCATTATGGAATATTCATAACCAGGAATAATTTTAGCATATGATATGGATCTGATGAACAGTAAATTCTATAAATCCCAAATATAAGTTTTCATATTTGGTCTTAGTACAGTTATGCACTGGTATTTGACAATACCTCAAAAAATTCATAGAAAGATTCATATTATCTTTTAATTCTGTTTTTCCACAAACTTTTTGAAGTACCTTCGTTTTCTCATTTTTATTAGTGGTAGCTTTGTAACTAAGTAAATACATTTTCCTTTAATTTACTGTATAACAAAATAAGACCATGGGAACTTCTCAAATTTCCTGGCCATAACTGAAACCACTTTTGGATAAAGTTTTAATTGTGGCATAGAATATTAGAAACATTCTGTCAATAGCAACCATGTCGATATAGTAAGTATAAAGTCAGGTGATATGATACCAAATATGTTGGTCCTCATCCAATAATACCAGCTGCACAAGAGCTGGAAGACAGCAGGGAAGACCAATAAACCCAGAATAACTTAATAACATCATGCCAAGGTTATTAAAGGTTATTAGGTTATTAAAAACAGGGGGGGGGGTTGTTATGTTATTAAAGACATGTCTAAAGTCACATGAAATTTAAAGAAAGGT
>NW_007763491.1:0-226 GCF_000696425.1 Galeopterus variegatus
TTTCCCCCAGCAAGGAGGGGCTGTTGGAGCACTCATCAGATATGTAAGCAACCCAATTCTTCTATCCTATTTGACAGTTCTGGTGCAGTTGCTGTATCAGCCAGGACCCTGGCTAAGAGTTTAAAGAAGGAACTATTTACAAATGCTTAAGCAGAGGTGAGGAACCATAGCAAGAGAGGATGAAGCACCTGACACTATCCACAGGAAGCTGTAACCACTCCTGTAT
>NW_007763491.1:5769-6293 GCF_000696425.1 Galeopterus variegatus
TAGAAAATCAGTTAGGAGGTTATTGTAGTGTTCCAGATGGTCGTTCATTTGGAAACCCTGGCCCCTAAGTCCTGTAAACACATGTTTTGTGAGGCTAGATTACCTCTGTCTTATGTTGTTGAATTTGGACTTGGGTTTTCTTTTTTTCATGGATTAGAAGACAAGAGCCCTCATTTCTTTTTCTTAATTCTTTAGTCATTCTTTTGAGCATAGCCAAAATGCATCCTTTTTCTGTGTATTCAGGTTAGTTGTTTACATTTCCCTCCCTCCCCCGTCCAAGAGCCTGGGGTCCTTTGAAGAGAGATTCTGGACCTTTTAAATTTTATATCCCCCACAGCACATACCAGAATGGTTTGTACATAGCCAACCTCATCGTATTTGTAGAATTAAGCTGAGGTGAATGGGGCTGAAATAAAAGCTGCTGTTAAAATGCAAATATGCTATCTGGACTGCATATAACATCAAGGTACCTATTAAAATCTCGGCACAGAGTAATTTATTGGATCAGCTTAATAACCACCCAG
>NW_007763492.1:0-352 GCF_000696425.1 Galeopterus variegatus
TGTATCACATTTATTGATTTGCATATGTTGTACCAACCTTGCATCCCTGGTATTAATCCCACTGGATCATGGTGTATAATTTTGTGTATGTGTTGCTGTACTCTGTTAGCTAGTATTTTGTTGAGGATTTGAGTCTATATTCACCAAGGATATTGGCTGGACATCACTCAGCATTCAGGAAATGCAAATCAAAATCACTTTGACATATCATCTCACTCCAGTTAGGATGGCTAATATCCAAAAGACAGAGAATACTAAATCCTGATGAGGTTGCAGAGAAACAGGAACTCTCATACACTGTTGGTGGGACTGCAAAATGGTGCAGCCTTTATGGAAAATTGTATGGAGGTTC
>NW_007763492.1:1301-1504 GCF_000696425.1 Galeopterus variegatus
TCCTCAAACAATTACAGAGTGATTTACTATGTGACCCAGCTATCCCACTGCTGGGAATATACCCGGAGGGATGGAAATCATCAAGTCGAAGGGATACCTGTTCTTCAATGTTCATTGCAGCACTATTTACAATAGAGAAGACTTGGAACCAGCCCAAATGTCCATCACCAGATGAGTGGATAAGGAAACTGTGGTATATCTAC
>NW_007763492.1:6090-6293 GCF_000696425.1 Galeopterus variegatus
CTCTCATGATTCTTAGGCTAGAAAGAACAGACTCTTCTTGGGGATACTTTTTTTTAAAAAAATTTGTTTATGCCTGCTGGTATTTCTGAGTTGGTGGCTTCTCCAGAACTCAGCCTGGAATATTTGAGGCAAAAAGAAGGATAAAAGAGAGAGCTTGCTATTACATTATTTTTTGAGATCCAGCGTCCTTAATAATTCTGCCA
>NW_007763493.1:0-234 GCF_000696425.1 Galeopterus variegatus
TGATTACTAGTAATGCCAAACATCATTTTATGTGCTTATTGATCATTTGTGTATCTTCTTAGGAAAAATGTCTTGCTTATTTTTAAGTTGGGTTGTTTGCCTTTCTATTCTTGATTTGTAAAGATTCTTTATATAGTCCAGGTCCAAGTTCCTTATCAGGTATGCAATTTTCTTCTATCCTGTGAATTGTCTTTTTACTTTCTTGATAATGTCATTTCAAACACAATAGTTTTT
>NW_007763493.1:5909-6293 GCF_000696425.1 Galeopterus variegatus
ATAGTAGACACTGTTATTTTTAGTAGATTCAACTACTTAGCCTGAAAACATTGGCTTTTTCCTCTTAATAGAAATAAATCTTCTTAGGGCTTTTCCTCTAATTTTGCTAGAGCGGGTTACAGAAGAATAGTGAAAAATGCTTCATGTGAAATTTAATGTGAAAACTATTCTGTTGCATTACACAAACATTTGCTAGTTGCATAGACTAAAGACAGTTGGGTTTGCTAAATGGCACTGAAGAAAATCCTGACCCAAGTGGCACTATTTAGTCCAAGTGTTTCTGACCAAAGAAAATTATACAATATTTATAGGCTGACTTTAAGAGATGGTTGACATTAATACTGTACATATTTTACATGTCAAATACATAGTCCAAGGGTTTAT
>NW_007763494.1:0-504 GCF_000696425.1 Galeopterus variegatus
AGGAAAATAAGACATGTCTGGCTTTCGTGGTCACATCACTTTATGAGAGAAATCATAAAAGCATTTTGCTGAGTGAGTTACTCAGCCTTTTTAAGTTAAATGAACATCAAGCTCTTAAAATAATAAAGCACCAAAAGTTGTGGGGAGTGGAGTAGAAAAGAGGGAGTTGAGAAATGAGATGAGGGCTTCTAGTCCTGCTCGTTTGTGTCTCACTGTAGTCCTGCTCGTTTGTGTCCCACTGAAGTGTAGTCATAAAATAAATAATGGGCCACTTGGAGTACATGTGATTTAGTAACAGTGATATAGCGAAGAGAACAGTGATTTTACCCAAGTTAGGTTTCCCTGGGGAGAAGTTGGGGAGAGAGCCAGGATTACAGGGGTCCGTGGAGTATCCACGAAGTCTAGAATCTTTGCAATATTCTGGATGGGATTCCTTGCTGCATTTTTTTTTTTTTAGCTAGTATTTGTCACTTTGGGAAAACTTATTGCATCTCTTTGAATTTT
>NW_007763494.1:5185-6293 GCF_000696425.1 Galeopterus variegatus
TATTTTGGAGAGTGACTTCAACAACTTTAACGAAGCTATTACCACCTCCGCTTTATTTTGTTATAATTATGTTTGGTTTCCCAGAAGTTTTCCTACTGATTGCAGAAGTTCTTCTACCCCTATAAGCCACTTAAGGATGAAATTTAGATCCCAAGTGCGTTTTTATCCCTAGTTACCTGGAAGGAAGGATTAGACAAACTGCCTAATACCTCTCTGTTTTGACACAGAGAATAGGAGGAAAAGACCCACTGCATCTGAGCACATCCCTGCACAAACACTCAAGCTCTTAGAGGCGGCTCATTTGTTTCACCATTTAACAACAAAATTAAAGAAGTCTGTGCCTGTCCTCATAGCTATTTTGGCTGTCATGGTGCTCAGGAGATTGGGGACATTGAATGCTAACACACCTTCTTGAAGGAAAGAGGTTGCATGTTTGTGTTTTTGTGTTTTTTTCTTTCTTGTGAGAGAATCCATCAAATTACAAAATAGCATGATTTCCCCCCAACTCCATATTGGGGAGTTAACCAGGTTACTTATTGCCATTGTTAACTGCACACAGAGTTTAGATCTTTTCTCCTACTTTACTAATCCTCAGATCTGTTATACTTCACAGTCATCTGAGGCATGTTTAACACATACCGATACTTAGTCCCCAAGCTGATCACTTAATTCAGGATCTCTGAGGACAAAATGCAGGCATTTTTTTTTGGAAGTTTGCCTAGTGACTCTCATGTGCACACCGGGTTGGGAATTTCTCCTCCATGAGCTCTGGCTTCAAGAGTACCGAGTGTCATGGTTAGAGGCAGTCAGGTAGGTCTGTGGTTGAATCTCTGCTCCACTTACTAGNTTAGCTACTACATTGGTCAAAAATGTCCTTCTTGGGAATAATCTGCCCCAGACTGATCTATATTTATCTGTGACCATGGACTCCCACCAAGAAGATTATCTCATGATAAAGAAGAGAGAGACAGAATGTAAAAGGTCTAAGGAATATGTTTCTCCCACTTCACTTCATACTGATGAGTCAATATTAAATTGTTTTGGATTCTAAGTGATCACAAACTGACCAGCTGATTTTTTTTGAATGTGCTCTTATTCAACATTATTT
>NW_007763495.1:0-380 GCF_000696425.1 Galeopterus variegatus
TTTAAAAAATTTTGAATTTATTTAGGTTATTGTAAAAACAGTCTCTGTGTAGGTATACATAGAGAAGGTGTATATGTGTGTGTTTGTGTGTGGTGTCATTATGTAGCAAGATTACTAAGGTGTTTCTCAATTTTTTGTTTCTAGTGCTGTTCTCTAATGGTAAAAGTTATTAGTCACATCCCAGTATGCTAGATGAACTTACTATTGCAAAAAGCCAGGAAATTTCTTGAAAATCTCAGAATTTATTTAAAAACTAGCACGTTTTGTAATTAGGAAAATATTTAAATTCCATATCTACCAAATTCATTTACTTTCCCATTGAACGTTATAGAAAATTAGATGGTACAGGAAGAAGTGTCAAATGTACCCCTGAGTTTTCT
>NW_007763495.1:5971-6293 GCF_000696425.1 Galeopterus variegatus
CGTGGCCAGCTTTTACATCCTGTTCTTTTTGACTGTGATTTTGAAATTAATTAGAAAATATAACTTCATAGCAAACCAAAACTTTCTTTTTCAATTTCTATAAATAAAGGATTGAAAAATGGAGATGACGTGAATATTCATAACCAATAAAAAATAAATAATAAAATATAGAGACCATTAATGACTTTCATTTGTGGAGATCACTCCAACCAGCTCCGGATGTTATTTTGCTAAATAAACATTATTATTTCTGTAAAAGTGTTGCATCATTACTTGTGAAAAAAACAAACATACAGACAGACCTCTGCTTCCTACACAGCTC
>NW_007763496.1:0-212 GCF_000696425.1 Galeopterus variegatus
TCTGTCAAGTCAATTTGGTCTAAAGTGCTGTTTAAGTCCAATATTTCTCTGCTCATTTTTTGTCTAGATGATCTGTTCATTGCTGAAAGTGGCATGTTAAAGTCCCCAACTATTATTGTGTAACATATGTAGCATATGCTTTATATATCTTCATGCCCCATTGTTGGGTGCATATATTTTTATGATTGTTACATCTTCTTGCTGCAGTGATC
>NW_007763496.1:5763-6293 GCF_000696425.1 Galeopterus variegatus
CAGGAGCGCTGCCGCGCTTCCCAAGCGGCGCACTTATCCAGTGCACCACCGGGCCGGCCCCGGGATCTTCTTTTTTAATGTAGGCATTCATTGCTATAAATTTCCCTCTTAAAACTTCTTTTGCTGCATCCTATAGGTTTTGGTAAGTTGCATTTTCATTGTTCTTTGTCTCAAGATATTTTTTCATTTACCTTTTGATTTATTCTTTGACCCATTGGTTTTTCAGGAGCATGTTGTTTAATTTCTACGTATTTGTGAATTTTCCAAGATTTCTCCTCTTATTGATTTCCAGTTTCATAGTATTGTGGGGCAAGATGATACTAGATTTTATTTCAGTCATCTTATATTTGTTAAGACTTAGTTTGGGGTCTAACATATGGTCTGTACTGGAGAATGTTCCATGTGCACAAGACAAAAACGTGTATTCTGCTGTTGGATGGAAAGTTCTGTATATCTCTGTTAGGTCCATTTGATGAAAAGTGCAATCAAGGTCCAGTATTTTCTTACTAATTTTCTGTCTATCCATTGTT
>NW_007763497.1:0-2595 GCF_000696425.1 Galeopterus variegatus
TATTTGTAAAAGAAAAGCAGCACAAAGTTAATGCATGTAATACCTTCAGTGTGTGGTATTTTAAAGGCACTTCCTCACCCCCTGGAAACAGATTTGACTGTCCTATACTTGAGCCAATTGTAGTGCACTGTTCACCTTAGTGCAACTCTGATAAATCACAGAGCTATCCCCTGGTTAATAAATGGTTTACTAAAGAGAACTTTCTGAAAGATGTATTTGTTCCCCA
Organism: Galeopterus variegatus; assembly: GCF_000696425.1. Classification (NCBI taxonomy): domain Eukaryota; kingdom Metazoa; phylum Chordata; class Mammalia; order Dermoptera; family Cynocephalidae; genus Galeopterus; species Galeopterus variegatus. The sequence goes on from NW_007763497.1 coordinate 227, forward strand.
GTGGGATTCAGCCTTATCATTTCTCACCACCTCATTGTAGACAGTTCATCTACCTCTTTTTAAACAAGGAAGTGGTCAAATATATTTTTAAGGCTGGGAACTCAAGACCTCATAAGGCACAAAGAAACCTCTAAACCAGTACACAAAAAAACCAGTATACACAAAAAACCTCTAAACCAGTACTTACCAAAAGTAACCAAAAGTTACTACACAGCGCTTGAGGAGTTCAGAAGGTAATTGCAAAGGATCTATAAATACAATACGTACAAAGTATATATTTCACACATAGATATGTACTATTACTTTTCAAATGTGTATAGGCCACGGTGATAAAAAATATATATTGTTATTTTAAAGCATTACTAAATATATAATAATTTTTGCTCATTATATTTTTTCGAACATTAGGTAGAAGAAAAATTATCATGTCATTTTTTAAATTAAAAGTAAATTCTGGGCCGAGCCCATGGCGCACTCAGGAGAGTGCGGCGCTGGGAGCGCGGCAGCTCTCCCGCCGCGGGTTCGGATCCTATAGAGGGATGACCCGTGCGCTCACAGCGCTCACTGGCTGAGCGCGGTGTGGCCAGTCTCAAAAAGGACCAAAAAAAAAATTAAAAGTAAATTCTGATCATCCAAAAATTTAGTAACTAGTATAACATATTGAGCTGATTAAAGTAGCAGTTTTTCAGCTTTTGATCACACATCACTACCAGTTTAAAAAATAATTGAGCAAATACACCCCAGTATATGTATATTTATTCTCAAGCATATTCACATGCCTATTGCATGTATTGTTACACTCGCATATATATATACACATACCCATGTGTGTTACACATACACATGTATTGTTACACTCGTATATATATATACACATACACATGTGTGTGGGTTTCATAACAGTTCTGTAAAAGAAAATCTTAAACAATCAGTTAAAAAATAAACATAAGTGTTGACAATTTCTTCTAGCCCTCTGGAATCTGGTGGCCCCATTTTGGAAGATCACTGGATTGAAAGAGGGAAAGATAGTAAGGGACATCTATAGAAATAAGTAGAATTAAGTTACTACTTTCTGGGAGAAAATGTACAGCTCAGTTAGTCCTTGCAGAGAGGGCTTTTGGGTACTACTTACTTATTAAATTCTCTACTGACTCTGGCCGTTATTATAGTAATAAATCACAATGTTGCGTATCCATATTGTCTCATCTGTTTAACACATCAGTACTGTCTGAAAAGAATTATATGCCGGAAGAGGCAAAACCTCACTGTCTGGTGCCCTGTGTAGACTGACCTGTGTCTGGGGCAATCTCAGCAGCCAGCTGCACCCTTTGACTGCTGTCCGCACTTTACTCCAACCCTGAGGGCTGGGCCTTGACCAACATGGCAGAGTGAGTGGTGTGTCTGAACTGGTCTCTAAAAGCCAGGATCCTTTTACTGACATCAAAGTCTCATGTAGGTGAAACGGGAATCCGAGCACACGGTTCTGCGTAGCGTATCGTTATCCCATTCGGAATGTTTTATCATCTCTGAAGGGTGGGCAGGGTTGTCCTGCCAGGGTGGGGGAGTTTGAGGGGAAAGAAATATGAGTGAACACCAAGAGGTTGACTGCCAGCTTCTTAAGAGGCTACACTTATTAAAACATAAGAACCATCCTCCTGTCCATTTTCCTTGGCCCCCTCTTCCCTATTCCACACTCCACCAGATGGAAAAGAAACTTACTCAGATGGAAAAAAAGATGAGAGAGAGAGAGAGAGATCTGGGGCACATGGGGCTGGTCAAGATGAAAACTTTTGGGTCTGGGAGAGAATCTACCAGAAGTTTCTCCTGGAGACTCGATGCAGACAGAGCAACAGCCTGATTCAGCAGGGAAATGGCAGAGAACCTAATGAGAGGGAGCATAACTGAGGATAGCTGGGTAAAAGCTCGGCCACCCACTATACTTTGTCTCAGAAATGCAGAGAACAAAGAAGCTGTGGCAACCCTGAGTTCGGCCCTAGTATTTTTCTCCTTTGATTTCACTTCTGAAATTGTTGGAGTGGACAGAAACTACTAGAGAAATGTGAGTCCCACAGGCATCAATATGAGTGCCCACCATTGGTCACAGCAAGGCTTCACCCAGCTCCACCTGGGGCATCAGGGCCACTGGACACCAAGAATATGAGGGGCAGGTGAATATCACCACAGGGACTCAGAAACCTGGGTGATTTATACAGGACAGGAACTGCAGTCATCTTGCTAGCTGGGGCAGACCAGGAGGAAATTAATAAGTGCTTATGTTTTTACCCTGTTGTTTTACTTATGTTTTTTACCATTGAACTCTGGGACTATTTGATGACACCATTTTACCCCTGTGAGGAGAATCTTAGATG
>NW_007763497.1:6032-6292 GCF_000696425.1 Galeopterus variegatus
CTGCCGGGGCACAGTGAGCACCTGCACGGTGCTGAAGCTTGGCCTAATCATCGCTCCTCAGGCCCTGCTTTAACCTCTGAAGTGCATAGGCAAGAGCCCATGGAAACTGTAAATCACTCTGACAGTGAGGAACGGAACCCTGCACCCCTAGAGCAAGCCCAGATGACATCATTGCATTATGTTAATTGCCAGCTGTCCGCAGCCCACCCCTGGAGATTTCTACCCATCCTAGCAGCACTTTGGGGCCATGCATTCCCCCA
>NW_007763498.1:0-378 GCF_000696425.1 Galeopterus variegatus
AAAGTAGCAATGGGCTAAAAATGGCTTTTATCTTTCAGAACATTCTAAAATATATGTTTGGCGTTGCCTTCACATGCATTTATTTTTCTTACAAGTATTTTACTGTATCGAGATATTAAGATATTTTTAAAATATTATTTAGAGAAGCAAAGACATTTCCATGGGATGCATTTAAATCACTATGCAAGAAATGTTTTAGATTTGAAAAAGAAATATACTAATTAGGTCACCTAAGGAAAGAGTGTTTGAAAAACTAATATCCTTTATAAAGACTTACCGTTTGCAATCTTGTACAGAACTGCATGCATAATCGTTCCAAAAAATAACAAGTACATGAAAAACTGAGCTTGCCATTTTTTTTTTTTTTTTTTTTTTTTT
>NW_007763498.1:3097-3616 GCF_000696425.1 Galeopterus variegatus
AACCCTAGATGAAATCTATCATTTCTAATTTGCTTTGCTTATTTAACAATACAACTAAGTTCTTCATGTATTAATATTTTATTCAAAAGTGTTTAATGACATTATAATATCTCATCATATGAAGATGGCATAATTTATTAATTTTTTATTGTATATTATATATCTGGAATATTAAAAATACTGGATTAAAAACAGTTGAATATGATAAGATAATCCAGTGACACAGATGACTACAGAATAAATGTGCAGAAATTAATATTCCTCATTTAGACAAATAACAATCTGTTAGTGGATAAAATGGAGAGACAAAGTTATAAAAATAAAATATACATAGGAATACACTTATTAAAACATTTGTCAAATTTATATAAGAAAACATTCAAAATCAAAAACATTCCAAATATTACTGAGAGGCATAAGATATTAGCATAATTTACACATTGTACACAAATACTGATGGTCAATTGTGCACCCCACAAATATGTGTAATCAGTTATGTTTCAATAATAAATAAATAAA
>NW_007763498.1:5541-6292 GCF_000696425.1 Galeopterus variegatus
TTTCTTCAAATAGTATTTGCAACATCATTTTATTACTTTTGTCATGCTGGGACTTCCTTTTATTTGTGCTGGATGCTAATAACTGTACTACTGGTTTCTGAGGCTCTGTTCACTTTCTTTCCATTGTTTTTTTTTTGTTGTTGTTGTTGTTGTTGTTTTGTTTTGTTTTTTCTATTTTCTGGAATGGGAACTTGCTATTGTTCTGTCTTCAAATTTATTGATTATTTCTTCTAACACCTAAAATCTTTTGTTGAAACAAAAAAAAATAGTATATTCTGTTGAGTTGACCTACTAACATTTTTATTTGGTATAGTTTTTAACTCTAGAATTTTCATATGATACTTTTTGATAGTTTGCATTTCACTATTATTATCTTCTATTTATTGAATGGTTTTCATATGTTTTATTTTAATTCAGTCAATTTCTATTAGCTTCTTTTTTTCTCCCCTTAGTATGGGTCGTACTTTCCTGTTTCTTTGTATATCATGTTGTTGTTGAAAAACAGACATTGTAGGAAACACAACAATGCTGGATTGTACTTTATTTTTCTGAGGATTGCTTGTTTTGTTTTTATGACTGCTTAGACATAAACTTTGGAGTCTTTCTCCGTTGTAAGAAAATAATCTAAGTAATTCGTTTTCAGAAATGACTTACCTGAGTATGTTTTAACTGATTCAGGCTCAGCCCAATAGTTGTCTGACTGGTCCAGCCCATTCCCAGAGGGTCTCTGAACAGATAGAGCTCTCCTTGA
>NW_007763499.1:0-403 GCF_000696425.1 Galeopterus variegatus
TTTACCAGTGAGATCTATACTTTCATGTGCTTTTCACATACAAAATTGATGTTTAGTGGGTTTTTAATTCCATCTGAAGAACTTCCTTAAGCATTTCTCATAAGGCAGGTCTAGAGGTAACAAACTCCCTCAGTTTTTGTTTGGGAAAAACTTTATCTTCCTTTCACTTTTAAAGGATAGCTTTGCAGGATATAGTATTCTTGGTCAGCACCTTTTTTTCTTTTTGTCCTTTGAATATATCATTCACCCTCTCCTGGCCTGTAAGTTTTCTGTTGAGAAATCCACTGTTAGTATTATGGAAGTCTCCTTGTATGTGACAATTAACTTTTTTATTGTTGTGTTCAAAATTCTCTCTGTGTCTTTGACTTTTGACAGCTCAATTATAATGTGTCTTCGTGTAGAT
>NW_007763499.1:6048-6292 GCF_000696425.1 Galeopterus variegatus
GATCAGTGACAGGGGTCAGAGTGGCTGTGTTCATATGCATGTCTCCAGGGGTCAGGGCTAGTGGTGTCCATGTGGTGGTGGGGTCTGTGGCCAGCAGTTGGGGCTGGGACATTGTGGATGTATAGTGGCTCCATTTGGTCCCATGGCCAGAGTACCCTCAGTAAACTGCCTGGGGCCACTCTAATGGGAGAAGGGGAGGGAGGGGAAGCAGCAGCTCAGGAAACTGCATTGTATGAAGGCAAAA
>NW_007763500.1:0-825 GCF_000696425.1 Galeopterus variegatus
AAATGCTCTAATCACATGGTTTATTGAATCAGTTGAAAAAGCCCAGTGTTTTCATGGAGAAAGACGTGAGATAGGTTAACACACTCAGGTTAGAGTGCAAGCGAGTGGAAGGGCCACACCGCCTGCACCTCGTTGTTCATGTGACCTGTGTTCTCTGCCACAGCAGCCTGCCCTGCTTGTGGAGTAGTTAGCTGCTGGCTTGGAGCTCTGAACAAGGAGGCTCTGCAGGGAAAAGTGCCTGAAGCCAAAAAACAGTCAGAGAGACGAAGGCACAAGTATGGCTGGCCAATAAACAGCTTGGACGGCCATTGGTTTTCTCTGTGTTTCTAGGCAAAGCACATGTGGGGCTAGATGGGATCAACATGGTGTTACCAATGGTGGCTGATTGAGGGATAACGTAGCTGTTATCCTAGAGGGAGCATGATCCATACCTTACAACTTGGTCTTTCCATCTTTTTCTTTCTATAAGCAGCATTCTTATTTGTTTTATCCTTTTCAAAAAATTGTGATAAAATATACATAGCAAAATTTACCATTTTAACCATTTATTAAGTACAATTTGGTGACATTAAGTGCATTCACAGTATTGTGCAACCACCACCACTATCCGTGTCCAGAGCTTTTTCACCATTCCAGTGGAAACTCTGTATGCACTAAATTCTATGTCCCATTACCCGCTCCCCCCAGTGCCTGGCAACCTCTCCTCTACTTTCTGTGTCTGTGTATTTGCCTATTCTAGGCTGGCTGGTTAGCTCAGCTGGTTAGAGCACAGCCTTATAACCTCAAGGTCGCAGGTTCAGATCCCCATACCAGCCAGCCCCCCCC
>NW_007763500.1:5891-6292 GCF_000696425.1 Galeopterus variegatus
CAAACTTTATAACCGTATCACAAGCCATTCATCATTTTCATGAGTATTGTTCTAATGTTCTCGATTCTTCCTAAATTCCAATTGCACACTTGCTACCTTACTCCCAGTGTTGATCTCCACTCTTCTTCACAAAGGTGACAGGTTCTACCAGACGTGGACTTTTTTGAACTCCCTTAATTTTCTTGCATCACACCCACATTCCTGTTCCCCACTCACATTCCTATTCCCCGCTCACATTCCTATTCCCCCTTCATACATTTGATTTATTTTGCCTTGAAGCCTAAGAGAAAGAGAGTGTAAAAATCTTACGTACCATGATATGGATTCTTATTTCAAATGCCTGTGCTTGTGTCTTCATTGATGGCGTTTTGGAATAAATCCCTCACAGAACAGTAAGATTG
>NW_007763501.1:0-494 GCF_000696425.1 Galeopterus variegatus
ATGTCACCACAAAGAGTAAGTAACAAGTACTTCTTTTCATGTCAGTATTCTGTTCTTGAAAATCACAAATTTTGCCGAGATATATATATATATATATACATACATAGATATATATGTGTATATACATACATACACACACACACATACAGGAGCCAATTTTACATTACTTAAATGGGAAAATTAGAATACTAATGTGCTTCTAACACTTCATGGAGAGATCCTTATTTTCTTTTAATTATATTATTCCATGAACTTTTGAAACTACTCTGGTACAGTTCACTACTAACTTATAAGAAACAGACACTTTTTTATGTTTTTAAAATAAACAACTTCTACATGATATTAAACAAAACAAAAAACCAGAAAATCTTGCACCGCAGTTTACTGTTGTGCAAGCAGTTGGTTTTATTGGTTCACATAGCCTGCATTAGCACCAGGAACCTCAATGAAGTACTCCTAATTGACATTCATTATGATTTTCAAATCTTGTCCCT
>NW_007763501.1:5366-6292 GCF_000696425.1 Galeopterus variegatus
GTAGCTGTGTGAGACTGTGTGATATTGGGTTTGGGCCAACTTTCTTTTTTGTTGTTGTTGTGACCGGTAAGTGGATCGTAACCCTTGGCGTGGTGTCGCCCGCACTGTGCTCAGCCACTGAGGGCACCGGCCATGCCTATATAGGATTCGAACCCGTGGCCTCAGTGCTCCCAGCACCGCACTCTCCTGAGTGAGCCACAGGGTTGGCCCTGGGCCAACTTTCAAAAGGGAGAGGTGAGTTTGAGAAGAATAGGCAGAGACCTAGGAAACGTTAATCACTGAAGAGGTTTGAAGGTGTTCTGTGGGGTGCAGGAATAACCTGTCACAGCAGAGAGGATCTGTCTGCAGTGCTCTCTGAACACACTCCCATTCCTTCAATCTTCCCTCATTGTTCCAAGTGTCAGTTCTCTCAAACCCAGCCTATCACCAATTTTGGCATCTAGAGATATGCTGATGGTTTTATATCTTCATAGTTTCTTTCTGCTGGTTCAGAAATATTTTGCAAGGTATTTCTATCTTGGAACAAAAGTGAAAATAATTAGATATGAGGAAATGTGGGTTGCCCAGGATTACATGATTTGTCAATCATACCTATCCTGACTTTTTGCCTGTTCACCATTTTGCCACACTTCCATCAGAACAACTATTTGTTCACTGTTGAGATTACTTCTGTAATGCTGAAGTCAACTTAAAACAATGTATGCTTTAACATACATTGCCTTACACATCCTTATCCTCTGTTGATCTCCAGTGCTTCCTGTGGATCATGTCACCACAAAGAGTAAGTAACAAGTACTTCTTTTCATGTCAGTATTCTGTTCTTGAAATTTTGCCAAGATATATATGTGTATATACATACATACACACACACACATACAGGAGCCAATTTTACATTACTTAAATGGGAAAATTAGAATACTAATGTG
>NW_007763502.1:0-4089 GCF_000696425.1 Galeopterus variegatus
TAGAATACGTCAATACATCGAAGGGAAAACTATACAGGCGACTAACACATGGGTAAACAGACAAGAAAAGGAGAGTAAGATTGTTGAAGATTAATATAATACTGAAAGCACAAGGCATGAAGAAAGAGTTTGAATAAATATTCAATTAGAAATATAGATTAAAATATCAGAAGAAACAATATAAAAAGTTTTTAAGTTGTTGTGTCTTGGAAGGAAAAATTTGGAGTAAAGAGGGATTAGCCAATGATTGCTATTATTCATAAAATCTTTCATGTTTTATAATATATGCATGTACTATTGAAAAGATTTTTAAGAATATTTTAAATTATTATGATAAAAAAATCAAGTAAGAAAATCAGGTAACCCCAGGGTACAAGGGTACTTCAAAAAAATTGTGGAAAAACAGAATTAAAAGCTATAGGAATCCTTCCATGACCTTTTTGAAGTACCCTTGTTTTTAGACAGCTTGGGCTGCTAAACAAAATAACACATACTTGACTTAAACAGCAAAATTTTATTTTCTTACAGTTCTGTCTGAAGGCTGGGAAGTCCGAGATCAAGGTGCTGGTCAAACTGGCTTCTGGTGGAGGCCTCTTCCTGGCTTGTAGATGGCTACTTTCTGGCTGTGCCCTCAATGTCCTTTCCTTACTGTGTACACAGGGAGAGAAGAGAGAGACAGAGAGAGAGAGAGAGAGAGAGATCTTTCTCTTTCTCTTCTGATAAATCTACCAGAACTATTGAATTAGGATCCTACCCATAGAATTTCATTTAACCTAACTCCTAAAAGCCCTTTCTCCAAACACAGTCACATTGGGGATTAGGACTTCAACATATGAATTTGAGGGGACAAAATTTCGTCCATGGCATGCAGTATAATTTAACATAGTGCACATATTTAAAAATAAATAAATAAAGTATTTTTTATGAAGAAGATAAAATAAAAATGCATTTTTTAAATATAACCACTGTCTGTTTTAGTAAAACAATTGCATTTTTAATATGCTAATAGCCAACAGTATATAAACTATGAACACAGTAATTTCAATTGTTTCCTGGTTAAGTTCAATACTCTGATCAAAGAAACTAACTCAAAACAATAATCAAATGTAGATAAACCTTATTTATCTACTGAGAGTTACATTTAAGGTTTGTACTTATTTAATAAAAATGATAAAGAGAACTTTTTTTTTTTCACAGTGCTGATTATACATCTATGTTAGGGAAAAAAACTAGAAACAAAGAGATTTAATTATCTTTCTTGAAACTGAATTAGCAGAATTGAAATTCAAGAGCTTCTACTTTAAAAATAAAAGAAATAAAAAATATCGTAAGCCAAGTAGAATATAATTTTATGATATGTGGACATATTTATTTGATTCTGAGATAAGAAAAGAATTTTAAACAAAAAAGGCCCATGAAAAACATAAATAGATTGACAGATTCAGCTATATTAAGACGAGAAAAAATTCTTATGTCAAAAATATCAGAAGCCCAACTATAGACAAGTTGCAAGTAAAATCTTTGCAAGAATCCAGACAGGAAAATCATTATCTTTCATATGTAAAGCATTCTCACAAGTCCATGAAAAAGGTAGGTAGAAAGACAAAAATATAAAGAAATAAGTTTAACCTTTTGCATAGCTTTAAAAATGCCAACTTAAAAAAAAAAAGATTTTAAAAAGCCAGGTTATATTGTCAATAATATGTCTTTTATTCACTGTCAGTGTGCCATATTTTTAAAAAGGAATACTACATTATTGTAAAAAAATTGTCAAAAAATTAAAATAATTATTTCATTCACAGAAATGAAATGTAAGTTGATTAATATCTTTGAGGGATAATTTAGTAAAAAGTACCAAGGACCTTGCATTTGTTTACCTACTTTTATCCAATATTCAGTTCCAGAAATCCATCATATAGAAGCACTTAGAAAAGCACACACATATTTATATAGTTAGATGTTCATTTCATAACTTTCTTAATTTTCAAAAAAAGGAAGCAAACTGATATCCTTTATGAGGGATTGATAATTATGGTACATTTATGAGAGCACATGATGCAACTGTTTAAATATTTTTTAGAGAAAATTTAGTCACATGATAGAATAAATGTAAGTTGATAAGTAAAAAAAAAAATAAGTAAATACGAATATTTCAAATTTAGATTAAAGTTTTAAACTTCAAACTTTTAAAATATTCATAAATAGTCTAAATTAAAATTTAACAGATAATTATGTTTGTACAACTAAGCCTAAAACATTTACCTATATCAAACTGTATGTAGAAATACAAATATAAAAATAAGAATATAGGGTTAGTGTTAGATTATTCAATAAGCAGTGTTTGAATAATTAGCCTCTCCTGTGGAATAAAAAAATAGTTCCAGCTAGAACACAATATTTGCTGTCCATAGCAGAGAATGTTAAATGTCCACTGAAGTCCAGATTCCCGTTCTGTTGCATGGAATTGCTATATCCTCTTACTCAAGAGATATATTTCCCAGTATTCTTTCTATCCTGTATTCCATGAAAGCAGTTCTAGGGAATGAGATATGGGTGGAGGTACTTGACTTCTAGACCAGGAATTTTAAGCACCAGGGAAGGCACTTTCATTCTCTCTTCATCCATCTGAAGACTAAGTGCAGAGTACTTTGAGAACCCTGAGAATGTCATTCCTGAGATGAAAGGGACCTCAATATTTAAAAAGTAACCTATCAACTTGGAACACACATTACATGAGTTACATGTCAGGTGAATAATAAACAAGCTGTTGTGTAAATGATTGATGCATTTTTATTATGTCAATCCATCAGAATTTGCAGGCTTGTTTCAACAGTTAGTGCTAACTAATATATTTGATATAAAAAGCTTATGAGTTTATTTTAATAGTAATAGATAAATAAATACAAAGTCATTTAAATAAATAAGAGATTATAAACAGACCTTTCATGAAAAAGTATTTCAATTAGCTATTAACCATCATAAATTAAAAAAAAAAAAAATTGAAAGGAATTTCTTCCCTTCTACCCCTAATAGACAGGCAAAAGTTTGTTAATAATGCATATGTGATGGTGTGGGAAAATGCTGTGATTCTTGTACACGATTAGTGAGGTGCTAATTGCTATACTTTTTCTGAGTGAGAAATTTTGTAGAATTTGGCAAAAAAGTGTAAAAACTCATAAAATTTACCCCCTAATTCTCTTTCTAGTATCTGTCCTTGAGAGATTACTCCCACAAATATATTGCTTCTGGAACAAATATATCCACGGCAACTCTGAAATCATGAAAAAATGAAAAGAACCATATACTCATCATTGTTTAAATGGCTAAATAAAATACGGCAGCATTTTATAATGGCATACTATGTAAAAACAAACAAAAGAATGAGGTAGACATCTATAAATGAATATAAAGAAATATGCCAAGACATATTATTAGGTAAAATAAGCAAATATACAGCATAATCTCTTTATGGAATCCAAATTTTTCTCTATAAATGCCTAGTAAAATGTTGGAGACATATACATCAATTATGAGCATTTGCCTCAACAGTAACTTTTCTCATTTTAGAGAATGTAATTCTCTATTACATAAAAAATTTACAAGAATATTGCTATGATCTGAAGGGTTGTGTCTCTCCAAAATTCATCTGTTGAAAAGTAATCACTAATGTGATGGTATTAGGTGGTGGGGCCTTTGGGAAGTGATTAGGTCATGAAGACAGACCTTATCTGCCACAGCCTAATCCATGCCATAACCATGAATAGGATTAGTGCCTGTATTAGTCTGTTTTCTGTTGCTATAACAGAAATACCCGAGACTGGGTAATTTATAAGAAAAATAGGTTTATTTGGCTTATGATTCTGGGACAGCTGCATCTGGCATGGGCCTCAGGCTGCTTCTACTCATGGCGGAAAGTGGCATGCAGTCGGCGGGTACAAGCCGATCACATGGTGAGGGGAAACAAGAGAGAGAGAGAGGAGGTACCAGGGTCTTTTATACAACCAGCTCTCGTGGGAACTAAAAGAGCGAGAACTCACTCATTAATCCCCCCCCGCCCCCAGGGAAAGCATTGATCCATTCATGAGGGAT
>NW_007763502.1:5089-6292 GCF_000696425.1 Galeopterus variegatus
TGCAGTCGGCGGGTACAAGCCGATCACATGGTGAGGGGAAACAAGAGAGAGAGAGAGGAGGTACCAGGGTCTTTTATACAACCAGCTCTCGTGGGAACTAAAAGAGCGAGAACTCACTCATTAATCCCCCCCCGCCCCCAGGGAAAGCATTGATCCATTCATGAGGGATCCGCCCCATGTCTCAAACAGCTTCCAGCACTGTCACGTTGGGAATCAGATTTCCACATGAGTTTTTTGGGGGACAACACATCCGAACTCCATCAGTGCCCCTATAAAAAAAAGCACTAGAGAGCTGCTTTACCCTTTCCACTATGGGAGAACACAACAAGAAGGCACCATCTACTCACCAGAAAGCTGGTCCACACCAGACACCAAGTCTACTAGTACTTTGATCTTGGACTTCCCAGCCTCCAAAATGATGAGAAATAAATTTATTTTTTTTGTAAGCTACCCAGGTTATGGAATTTTCTGATAACACTCAGAATGGGCTAAGATAAACATATTTACATGTCATATGTTAAAAATGTAAAAGTACATTGTTTAATAATCTTAATCTCTGCTAGAAATATCTTTATAAAAATGTTTTACTCTTCAATATATTAGTCCCTTTAAGGGTAACATACATAATTCAATTGTGGCAAATATTTCTTTATAGGCAAAGAAAAAAAATCACTAAGATGAAACTCATTTCTGGAAATTTACTACTTTATTTAATAGATGTCCTATATTTAGTTATTATTCTTTATTATTGATTATCCCCACGATTTCAGATTAAAATAAATCATATTTTTTTTGGTCCTTGGTATTATCTCTGCATCATTTGATATAAGTGATAGATAAGTAAGTGGACATGAATTTTTAGCAAATAGCACACTTGGTTTTTATGAAAAGTCATTGATTTTTAAGATGTTGCATAGAGACCAACTATTTTTACTAACACATGGATTAAAAGTATTGGAATAGTGAGGATGTGTTTCTCTTCATTTTTAAAGATTTCTAATTATGGCACAAGCATCCTTTACATAATAAATCTACATTATGATAGTAACCAATGATGGCAGTGTGCATTCATCTATATTTCAGTAGCTATTGTTTTCCAGATTATGTTACTAATAATATGATTTACTACAGTCCAACACCACAATCCAAGATCTTTGACAATGTTTTCAGAAAAAGAAATGTGTTTAGAATCAAGTTTTATTT
>NW_007763503.1:0-886 GCF_000696425.1 Galeopterus variegatus
GAAACTGAGCAGCTGCCAGCAGAGTAAACATGCTCTATTGTTAGATGGGAGCTCTCTGCCACCAGCCTGCATCCCAAACTGCAGAACACACAAAAGCAATAACTAGAAAGATACACAGCTGCTAACTGCTTTTCTATCAGGGTGTAGTGCACTTCAGCACCCTTTCAGAACTGAGACCAGAATTCTACAGGTGTGCAGTCTTGTCTCTGCCACAAACCCCATCCTAACCCCTCCTGGGTTATATGTATGTCTAACTCAAATGTCTTAGTGGGGGTCGGCCACTTGTAAAGCTTATACTTGCTCTATTGCCCTTTTTGTAGCCCAATAAGCTTGTTCTACTTCCTCATTCCAATCTCAGAGGGCTCCTTTCTTTGTTAATGCATATAGTGGGTGTGCCATTTGGGCCATATTGGGTACAAAAGCTCTCCAATACCCCAAAAGTCCCAAATACATCTGTAGCTGAGCTACCATTGTGGGTTGAGGATATGCCTGTATCTTACCTATAATAGCTTCTGGGATGACCCTTGTCTTACCCGACAAGACCACTCCCAGGAATTTGACTGACAGCCAAGGTCCTTGCACTTTGACTGTGTTCATGGCCCACCCACATTGTTCCAAATGACTTAGCAGTGTTCAAGCTGCCTGGGTTAAATCTGCAAGGGAATCAGAGGTTAGTAACACGTCAACAATGTAGTGAAACATTGTAACCATGCTGGGACTAGTCCACTTGGCTAGGTCCCCAGCCACCAAACCATGACAGATGGTTGGGCTATGCTGATAACCTTGGGGCAATACTTGAGAGGTCCACAGTCTTCCTTCCCAGCAGAAGGCAAACTGATCTTGGCAATCAGCCAAGATTGGAATGAAGAAAAAAGCATTTGCAAGA
>NW_007763503.1:6082-6292 GCF_000696425.1 Galeopterus variegatus
TATATCTCCCTTTGAGAAATGCCTATTCAGGTCCTTTGCTCATTTTTTAATTGGGTTTTTTTGGGTTTTTTGCTATAAAGTTGTTTGAGTTCCTTTTATATTCTGGATATCAATCCTCTGTCAGATGTATATATTGTAAATACATTCTCCCACTTTGTTGGTTGTCTTTTCACTCTGTTGATTGTTTCTTTTGCTGTGCAGCTTTTTAGT
>NW_007763504.1:0-273 GCF_000696425.1 Galeopterus variegatus
ATGCTACATTACAAAAGAAGAGAGATCTAGTTACAGCTTAAGGAACTAGAAAAAGAAGAGCAAACTAAACCCAAAGCCAGCAGAAGGAAATTATAAAGGTGAGAACAGAGATAAGCAAAATGGAGGATAGAAAAACAATAGAGAAAATCAATAAAACCAGAACTTGGTTCTTTGAAACAATCAAAAAAATTTGACACGCTTTTAACTAGATTGACTAAGAAAAAAGGAGAGAAGACTTTAAATTACTAAAATCAGCAATAAAAGTGGGGACAT
>NW_007763504.1:5695-6292 GCF_000696425.1 Galeopterus variegatus
GGTTGCGATCCGTTGCCGGACACGGAAAAAAGACAAAAAGACAAAAAAAAAAAAAAAATTATGCAAAGTGTCTTTTTGATCACAATGGAAATTAGAAATCAGTAACAGAAGAAAAACTGGAAAATTCACAAATATATAAAAATTAAAGAACATACTCTTCAAAAACTGAGTCAAAGAAGAAATCAAAAAGAAATTACAAAATACTTTGAGCTGAATGAAAACAAAAACACAACATACCAAAATGTATGGGAGGTGGTGAGGGAAGTGCTTAGAGGGAAAGGCATAGCTGTAAATGCTACATTACAAAAGAAGAGAGATCTAGTTACAGCTTAAGGAACTAGAAAAAGAAGAGCNCCCGAGCCAGGTGTCTCTGCCCACAGTAGCATGCTTTTGGCCACCTTCTAGACCTTCTATGCGACTTTCTTTGATTGTGACATCTCACCAAGGCCCAGTCACCACCTTAAAGTCTCCCCTTAGACTAACGGCCCTGAGGACACTTCATAAGCATCTTATATATTCACTCAACAAACATGTATTGATGCCTGCTATGTGCCTAGCATTGAAGTGGGGTGGGGGGGAATTGTGCGCAGATGACCA
>NW_007763505.1:0-1551 GCF_000696425.1 Galeopterus variegatus
AATACAATTTATTAATAGTTCTTCCCTGGGCCTCTCACTCCTCACATAAAATGTTAGGAGTAAACCAAAAAAGATCTCTAAGGACCCTTTAAGTGAAAAATTCTTTTAAAAGATTCAATTTAATTAAAGTAATGAATTCAAAATGATGAAATGTATCAATTAACTAAGAGTTTAAATACGACGATGAGCTCCAGAGACTTGGTGGCAACTTCCTCCTGCCTTTCCTGGTCCTGTTACAAGACCCCAGGCTGTGGGGGCCGAGGGCCATTGGGAGGCACTGGGTGAGGTGCTGCCCTCAAGGAAGAACCCTGAACAGCAGAGAGAGCTATCCTATGGGGACGCCTGACCCCTAAGGAGGAAGTCATGGAGCAATTTGCTGACGGTCCAGTTTTTGAAGGCTGTGGTTCAGAGCACCTCAGATGGGGAGGAGGCCTGGCAGGGCGCATCTGGTGCAAAGATGCTTTTCAGATTTGATTGATAGGCTGAACAGCAGTGTTACCTATGGTGGTTTTATTTTCCATATGTTTTTCATCAGAACAATTAAAAAATTTTTTTTAAATCACAGAAGTAACTCAGTCATTAAAAAAAATGAAATGTACTTAAAGAAGTGGAAATTCTCACTTCTCCCTCTACTTAGCACCAACGTCACTGGTGCAGATCCTTCCAGACTTTTCTATGCATGTGCAGACACAGACATATGTAAAATTAGATACAATTTCATATGATACATTTTTAATATAAAAGGAGACCCTACTAGAACTTTTTTTTCAGTCCGTCATCACTTCAAGGATCATCACTTCATGTCATTAAATATAAAGCTACTCTATTATTTTTAATGGCTAAAGAGTGTTTCATAGAATGAAAATAACATAATTTTTAATAATTCTCTTACTGTAGGACAGTTACATTGCATTTAATTTTTTCAGCTTATAAAACTGGTTGCAATGAACATTCTTGTACAGGTCTCTGTGCTTGTAAATGGTTACTTTTGCCAGGTCAAGGGTTTATATTCTGTGGTAAATTATACTCTCAACAACACTTGGTGGAAGTTGCCAACTTTTTCCCCCTCCTCTCCTACACTGTATTTTACCAACATTTAAAATTTCTGCAGTCTTCCAGACAAAAATTGTATTGTACTACAACAATTTGCACTGTCCTGATTAGTAGTGGGGTTAAATATCTGTTCATATATTGCTATTTTATTAATATTAATTTTTTTACATTCTATGATATTATTGTGGAGCCGTTGGGAGGGAGGGGGAGAGGGGAAAGAGGAAGGAAATGTGATGGAAAAAGGAGGAAGGAGGAGGGGTGGGATTGAGGCCTGTGGTACCCCCTCATTCCCACAGGGGATACAAGGGGGCTTCCAGTGGTGGCTTGGTCATTGCTGGGCTAAGTGCAGATGTCAGGGGAGTGTGACAAAAACCCTTACACCCCACCACCCAAGCTCGGGGACCTGGGGCCCTCTGTGCTGTGGCTTGGTGGTCATTGTTGGGCTGGTTGCATGTGTTGGGGGGGTGTGGCCAAGGCCCTCAGCCCCCCACCGCCCTG
>NW_007763505.1:3096-4596 GCF_000696425.1 Galeopterus variegatus
TTCCTCTGGTGGGTCTGTCTCCCCCACTGCCCTTGCTCCAAACACTTCCCATGGGATGGGCTGTGCTCCAGTCCCTTGTGATGACTCAACAGCCTCTGAGAGGCTCCTTTTTTTCAGTTGTTGTGGCTCCTTGCTCCAATGTGGGTCCACAGGAAGACTGTTAGTAGTCTTGCTGGCCTGGGGCCCACCAAGACCCTCTTCTCCCCTGTCACTTCCAAGCAACTTCATCCAAGGGACACAGCTGTGGCTTTTGCCAGCTCCTGCTCCATGTGCTCAGCAGCTCCAGTCTGGAAGTGGCCAGGGCTTGAAACAGTTGGAGCAGTTCTTTTTTTCTCTTATTGTGGCTTCTCCTGCCTTCATGCACTCCGTAGGTCTCTCCTCCTCTTCCCCTGAGCTCTAGCGGCCCCAGCTTAGCTGTCGTTGCTTTTTTTGATTTGTGGGAGAGAGTGACGCTGGGGACCATCTATTCTGCCATCTTGACCGGAAGTCCATATATTTTTAGATCATTAGCATTTTTTCCGTTGGGAATTACTTGCTTGCACCTTGCCTATTTTACACTGGGTTGTTTTATTTTTTCTCAGTAACATGTAGGAGTCTTTTAAAAATATTTGGGATAGTAGCCATTAACTCTTTGTCTGTTGTAAGTTCAGAAATATTATTTCTTAGTCTATCGTTTGTCTTTTGACAGATTGCCTTTTGTCACTGAGTCTTTTGGCATAGTGAAGCCTCCAATTTTTATTAAATCAGATTTGTAAAAATTTTTAATGCTTACAGAAGCCAAGAGGGTTTAGGATCTTGTTAGAAATCTCCTCTCACCACAAGGTTTAAAAATATTTTCCTTGGATATTTTTAGAGATTTCATTTTCCTATATTTTCTCCTCATTTATTTGTAGTTTTTGTCTTGGTATATATTGTGACACAGAGATCTGACTTTATATTTTTTTCCATAATAGGAACTAATTATCCTAATGCTGATTATTGAATTGACTAAGTTGTCCTCAATTATTTAAATGCACCTTTTATCATATACTATATTCTTATATACACAGGGGTCTATTTCTAGACTATTTTATTTCATTGCAATTTCTTTAGTATCCCTGGGTTTGTCCCACAGTATTTTAATTGCTGTGGGCTTACAAAATTTTGCTGTCTTGTACGAAATGTTCTCACTTCATCTTCATGCAAAACAAAAAATTTGGCTATTCTTGAACATTTGCTCTTCCAGATGAACTTTAGAATCAGGTGATTTTCATTAAAATTCCATTAAACTGTTGATAAGTTTTTTATTGAATTTATGGGTCAATTTGGGGAAAATTGACGGCTTCTTAAAATGGAGTTGTCTTAGACAGAAATATTGGTATATTTTTTCCATTTATTAAGTTTCCTTTTATGAGGGGTCTTCAAAAAGTTCATGGAAAATGTCTATTATGAAAAAACTATGGGCTGGCCTGGTGGCGCACTGGATAGTGCGCCGCTTGGGAAGTGCGGCGGCGCTCCCGC
>NW_007763505.1:5454-6292 GCF_000696425.1 Galeopterus variegatus
AAAAAAAAAAAAAAGAAAAGAAAAAACTATGCATGGGTTTCAAAAGCTTTTGCACCAAAATAAACTCATATTAACTTGCTATAACATGTCTGAATAGGACCTAATTTGAGGTACTAAGAACGATAAGACATCAGTTTGAAAAGAGCCCCTATCGGAGCAACATAAATTCTGCTAAAATTGAGGCAATAATAAACATCAAATTTATGGTGAAGCTTGGACAGAAGAATGGTGAAAGCCTTGATGCTTTATGAAAAGTTGATGGGGACAGTTCCCCAAAGATATCAGGAGTTTACAAATAGATAACTCGTTTTAAGAAGCGTTGTGACAATGTTGAAGATGAAGCCTGTAGTGGCAGACCATCCACATTAATTTGCAAGGAAAAAATTAATCGTGTTGTGCTCTAATTGAAGAGGACTGATGATTAACAGCAGAAACAACAGCAGAAAGAAGAACCACAGACATCTCAGTTGATTCAGCTTACACAATTCTGACTGAAAAATTACAGTTGAGCAAATTCTGCTTGATGGGTGCCAAAACTGTTGTGCCCAGATCAGCGGCAGACAAGAGCGGAGCTTTCAACGGACATTTTAAACAAGTGGGATTAAGATCCTGAAGCATTTCTTAGAAGAACTGTAACAGGAGATGAACCATGGCTTTGCCAGTATGATCTTGAACACAAAGCACCATCAAATCAATGGCTGCCAAGAGGTGGAAGTGGTCCAATCAAAGCAAAAGAGGACCAGTCAAGAGCAAAGGTCATGGCAATAGTTTTTTAGGATGCTCAAGGCATTTTGCTTGTTGACTTTTTGGAGGGCCAAATGACAACATCTGCTTATTA
>NW_007763506.1:0-670 GCF_000696425.1 Galeopterus variegatus
GCGGGAGCGCTGCTGCACTCCCAGCGCTGCACTCTCCCGAGTGCGCCATGGGCTCGGCCCACAAATTCATATTTTTAAAAAATATATTTGATGTTTCAGGTTATAGCAGTTGTTATTTCTGATGCCTATATTGTCCCATCGCTGACCAGAAGGAGTCCATTTAGGTTTGCTTCTGTTGCTGTGTTTATCTTAACCCAGAAGTTCTTGAGTTCTTTGCATTCTGCTGTCACAAGGTGTTCCAACCACATTTGCTACACTTCTTGCCACAGAAATGGAATCAGTCATTTCTCCAATTAGAATTGGATTCTTTTCATGGAAAATGGTTCTTAGAATCAACATTCGAGCTATAGCTGTCACTGTTACAGGGTTGGTAGAGGCTAATTACTGAGTACATGAAGAGGAGAAATACATTTATTAAAATAAAAATATTTTATGTACCCATAAAGTTATGGGTTTCTTATTTAACTTCTTTGATTCTATGTATGTATTTCTTTTGTATTAGGCTGAAAATTTTGTTTCCTAATGACATTGATATAATTACTTATTTGCTTTTCAAGATAAATATTACATGCTATATGTATTAGTGTGTATGTTTATGTATATGTATATACACACACACACAGTACACATATATAATTTCAAAGTAATGCCAGTTTTATTACTACCAATG
>NW_007763506.1:5939-6292 GCF_000696425.1 Galeopterus variegatus
TATGTATTGAGGTGCTGCTATACTTGGGAGTACAACAGCTTTGCTAGAATAAATCCTTCCTGTCCCTCACCTCTGCTTTGTCCTGCCATTCCAGTCCTGGAGGATCCAGGTGCAGCAGGGAGAGAGAAAGAGGGATGGCAGATGGAGGTGAAAAACATGAAGATATTGACACACCTTCCCTTCTTCACAGGCCAGATGCTGAAGGGAGAAGCTTTAAACTGAAAGAGTTTTGTTTTGGTCCGTTTTGTGTTGCTATAACAGAATACCCAAGACTGAGTAATTTATAAAGAAGAGAGGTTTATTTGGCTCATGATTCTGGGGCAGCTGCATCTGGCATGGGCCTCAGGCTGCTT
>NW_007763507.1:0-580 GCF_000696425.1 Galeopterus variegatus
TTTTTTTTCCTTAAAATTCAATATACTATGGATTAATATTAACTTCCACATGTCTAAAAGAAACCTGCTCATCTCCCCGAAGTAGATTGCTGAGGAAGTACTTGCTCAAGCATTTTTTCCTTCAGATTGTAAAATTTTTAACTTGCATTGTAATTGGTTATGACCATAAGAAATCATTTGTTCTTTAGGTTCAAATATTCATGGATATGCTCCCTCTCTTTCTTTAGGAACATTGTGCTTTTAGTGAGGAGGCATTCAACTGAATAAGTTCAAAACCCTTTATGCAGAGAATTCTACAAGTTTGCAGATATTTTAACAATATTATATGTGCAATAGAACTTTTATNAGAATGAATTAAGTGCAGCAACACACCTGACTTCAAAACTTTTAAAAGAATATGAAAAACATCGTTTTCCACTGGGGGGTGATGATGAAGTTACGAGCTCTACTATACAACGGTTTGCAAAAGTTATAGATGAACTTAGCCCTTGTCATGCGGTACATTCAACTCAACTTGCTGATGCCATGATGTTCCCCATTACCCAGTTTAAAGAAAGAGATCTGAAAGAAATATTAACAT
>NW_007763507.1:3036-4057 GCF_000696425.1 Galeopterus variegatus
TTACTGCAGATATTTAAGCATCAACCTTAATAAGCTCTCTCTTTAATTAAGGTTGCCCATGCCCATATGTTTGTGCCTAATGTTAAAGCTGATCTTGTTCTGGTATCCTCCTTTGAAATCCCTTCTAGCTCTGGGATGCTTTGGTGGTGATTGGATTAGATTTTGAGATATCTTTTTCAGATTCAAATTTATACTTAATGGTTTTTAGAAATTAACAAAACTGCTTTTTTGAAAGGAAAGAAATTAAGCCTACCTAATTCTGCTGTGCATTCTGATACCTACAAGAACAGTACTTTTGTAACTATGGTAATGAAGTCAGTAGATGGGAAACCAGTTATTCCTTCTGTCCTTTAAAATTTTGAAAACTTTCTATTTTTTTTTTTTCCTTTTTGTCTTTTTTCGTGACTGGCAACAGATCGCAACCCTCAGTGTCGCGCCCACACTGGACCGGGACCGGCAATAGGATCACAACCCTCGGTGTTGCACCCGCACCCCACTCAGCCAGTGAGTGGCCAGTCTGTATGTGGGATCTGAACCCTCGGTGGGAGCGCCGCCATGCTCCCAAGTGGCGCACTGTAGCAGTGTGCCACCGGGCCGGCCCGAAAACTTTCTATTAAGGGACTGAAACTGTTACCTTGAACAGAGTCCTCAAAGATAGTCTGGTTTTTGCCATGTCTGCAATGATTACTTCATGTTTAATTTCAAAAGAATTCTCAGGCTTCACAATCTAGAGATGGTAAATTTATTTCCATTATGATTGGGAGAGAGGAGGGTGTGGATAACATCTAGGTAACATATAACCTTAGAGGTAAAAGTATCTGAGTTAATTTTGAGTGATATCTATGAACCACAATATTTAAAATTTGGATACCATTAAAGTGCTGACAAGACCTAAGAGCTAATGCATGGCAAAACCTTCTGCCACCTGAATAAAATGAAAACATTAATGTTGATTTAGATGACAACCTCCTAGCATTCAGATTGTACTTTAAATATTTAAACACACCAATTGTAGCACACA
>NW_007763507.1:5977-6638 GCF_000696425.1 Galeopterus variegatus
TTGGGAACTAAAAATCACTTCTGAAAGAAATTGAAGAGGACACAAAAAAGTGGAAAGACATTCCATTCTCTTGGATTGGAAAAATTAACATTGTGAATAATGCCCATACTACCCAAAGTGATCTACAGATTCAATGAAATCACCATCAAAATACCAATGACACTCTTCACAGAAATAGAAAAAGCAATCCTAACATTCATATGGAACAACAAAAGACTCTGAATAGCCAAAACAATCCTGAGGAAAATAAAAATAAAGCTGGAGGCATAATGCTAATTGACTTCAAATTGTACGACAGAGTTATAGTAACCAAAACAGCATGGTACTGGCATAAAAACAGATGCATGGGCCAATGAGATAGAATAGAGAACCCAGAAAGCAGCCCACTTACCTATAGCCAACTGGTCTTTGACAAAGGCACCAAGAACATACACTGGGGAAAAGGCTGCCTCTTTGATAAATGATGCTGGGAAAATTGAACATCCATATGTAGAAGAATGAAACTAGAGCCATACCTCTCACCATGTACCCAAAGCAACTCAAAATGGATTAAAGAATTAAATTTTCATCCTGAAACAATGAAACTCCTAAAAGAGAACATAGGGGAAACACTTCAGAAAGTAGGACTACACAAAGACTTATGAATACAACCCCCAAAGCA
>NW_007763508.1:0-341 GCF_000696425.1 Galeopterus variegatus
ACTTGTCAACCTGGAAAGCTCATCAAAAAGATTTCTACCTTATATATGATCTTTAATGACAGCTTCCATTACCTCACTGTTTGTATGCTCTTAGGACCTCTAACTATCTTGAATAATTAGCATAACTCACATTTCCTTATAAATATTTATTCTCTATCATGGCTCACTTTTTTCCAGCTCCTTTAAGGGATAGTATGGACCCTTGTATTCCAGTACATAGTACAGTGCCTGGTCGCATATTAAATTCTTGGTTAAGATTTTTAAATTTTAAGTGCTGAAATATGTACTCCTATGCTATTATATATGCTATAGTTGCAAAAGAATTGTAATAAGAGACATTA
>NW_007763508.1:6075-6292 GCF_000696425.1 Galeopterus variegatus
GGGCTCCTGTTTGTACTAAAGGAGTCACTGTGTATCTTAGAACAGTGTCTCACTCACTGAGAGCTCAATGTATCAGTTATCATTACAGTTTGAAAGCATGGCTCAATCACTTTACACGTGATATCCCAGTGAATATTAAAACAATTTCATGAGATAAGTACAAGTGCTATCATTATTTCCATTAAGCAGATGAAATATAGCGGAACAGAGTTAAATA
>NW_007763509.1:0-334 GCF_000696425.1 Galeopterus variegatus
TTCTAAACAAGTTTCTTACTTTCTCTTGGTTTGATTCTTCCACCAAAGAATTCCTACTGTACCATTCCTGTTTAAAGATGGGTGAGGTAATTAATATGCAGTATCAGAGAACTCTGTGCCTTCTGTCTGCATCGTTAGTGGGGCTGGAAGGATGGATGGGCTCCAATGCCACTGTGGGGGCTTCAGGTCAACTGTCCATAGAATGCTTCATCTCAATGGCCACCTGCCTTCCAAGCCTTGAGGCAGAAAGGCAGCTGGAACAGAAGATCAACTACACCATCCAGATAATTATTTGGGATTTTGTGTTATTGAGTATTGCTTAGTTAAGTCAGGA
>NW_007763509.1:5848-6292 GCF_000696425.1 Galeopterus variegatus
CAGAAAGAAGAAAGTACTAGGTTATATCATAATTTTCCACACTTTAAAACTACAGGATAAGGGGCCCGCCCGGTGGCACACTGGATAGTGCGCCGCTTGGGAAGTGCGGCGGCGCTCCCGCCCGAGGGTTCGGATCCCACATACAGACCGGTTCCCGCTCACTGGCTGAGCGAGGCGCGGGAGCAACACCGAGGGTTGTGATCCCGTTGCCGGTCCCCGGTCTGGTACGGGGGCAACACTGAGGGTTGCGATCCGTTGCCGGACACGGAAAAAGACAAAAGACAAAAAAAAACAAAAAACAAAAAACAAAAACTACAGGATAAGTTCTACAGAGTCTGGAGGGAAAACAACCATCATATAAGAATTCCATAAAAGTGAACAATCATTTACCCACATTAACAACAGAAGATACTCTCTGACACTCAAGGATTTCAAAATTATATA
>NW_007763510.1:0-248 GCF_000696425.1 Galeopterus variegatus
CAATAATATTTACCTTTCATGGTTTCTGTAAGGATCAAATATGGTATCTATATATTTTTTAACCTGATGCCCCTTGAACAAGAAACACTCAATAAATGGTAACTAATATTGATTCTTATTATTTTAATCTGATAATCTCAATAATCAAATGATAGAGAAAAACATGAAAAGAACATAAAAATCAACAAATATTCAGCATTATCCAAGAAAAGTGTGAGAGAAATGAGAAACACATCTCATTTTACTGA
>NW_007763510.1:5750-6292 GCF_000696425.1 Galeopterus variegatus
TTTTTTTGGTGGCTGGCCAGTATGGAGATCTGAACCCTTGGCCTCGCTGTTACAAGGCACAGCACTCTAACCAACTGAGCTAACTGGCCAGCCTCAGTTCAGCATTCTTAGATAATGTGCCAATAAAACACAGAGGACTATGAAAGCAGGTGGTATTGGGTAACAGAAAGACTAGAGGATTTTGATCTAAAGAAAATAAATAAATAAAACTTGGATTCAAGCCTTAATTTTGCAATTTGGGGAAAATATACACAATATATTTTAGTCGATAGTTTCCTTGTGTTAATATGGGGACAATAATATTTACCTTTCATGGTTTCTGTAAGGATCAAATATGGTATCTATATATTTTTTAGACTGATGCCCCTTGAACAAGAAACACTCAATAAATGGTAACTAATATTGACTCTTATTATTTTAATCTGATAATATCAATAATCAAATGATAGAGAAAAACATGAAAAGAACATAAAAATCAACGAATATTCAGCATTATCCAAGAAAAGTGTGAGAGAAATGAGAAACACATCTCATTTTACTGA
>NW_007763511.1:0-720 GCF_000696425.1 Galeopterus variegatus
CAACAATACATGGAAGTATCCTTCCATGTTGATATGGGAGTTGATATAGGGAATTATATTCCTGGAACATTATTTCATTTAAGTCAAAAGCGGGAGGTTGGAACTAAAAACTGTTATGTGCGAGGCCAGAAGTAGGAAGTACAAAGGGTAAACTGTGCAGAGCAAGGTTAAAGTAGTCAATATTGGCTCTAATGGCTTTTTATCAATTAATAATGCATATTTCAGCACTAAATTAATCATTAAGAATATCAAAATATACATACTTAAAATACGTATAAAGAAAAGTAATAGCACATTAAAAAATATATTAGAAAGTCAGCTGCATTCATGTTGGAGTAACTGGTACTCAACTTTCCTCCATTCCTGAAAAAACTGAGAAACTGGACAAAATTAAAAATAGATTAAAAATTCGTTCTAAAACTAAAATCATTCTTTCTGGATATCACTTTCTTGTATGTAAAATGAAACTGATTCTTGAACAGTAATTCTCAAGTGCAGTTGCACAGACTGGCTATGTCAGAATTATATGAAGAATTTTTTTCTGTGATCACTTTGGAGATACATTTTCAGTCTTACTGAATAAGAACTTCCAGAGTTCAAAATATTCCAATGTTCAACCTAGTATGGAAACTACAAAACTAAATCACCTCAGTCTTTTTAAGCTCTCACATTCTGAATCACTGAATAAAATAGTTAATTTTAAACATATATTTGCAGTTT
>NW_007763511.1:5913-6292 GCF_000696425.1 Galeopterus variegatus
GTAAGAAATACTACAGGATATTTTTCATTTTGAAGGATAATAACACCAAACAGAAACACAGATCTACTAGAAGGTAAATAAGTGGATATGTATAAAGAACTGTGGTTTTGTTTGTTTGTTTGTTTTGTTTTTAATGACATTCTTAAGGTATACCTGACAAAAATAAAATCATTAAAAATGTAAAATGGGATTTATAATGAATATATAGACAACAATACATGGAAGTATCCTTCCATGTTGATATGGGAGTTGATATAGGGAATTATATTCCTGGAACATTATTTCATTTAAGTCAAAAGCGGGAGGTTGGAACTAAAAACTGTTATGTGCGAGGCCAGAAGTAGGAAGTACAAAGGGTAAACTGTGCAGAGCAAGGTTA
>NW_007763512.1:0-455 GCF_000696425.1 Galeopterus variegatus
AGAATCCAGCACAACTCACAGAACCGAAGATGTGGCAGTTACAAGAGAAGTTGAGCTCCATACTTTTTGTATTCTCGAATTAGAAGCGAAATCACACTGCAAACGGCATTCAGGCAGGCTTGAAAATTGTGGTGTATATCTCTGCCAAAAACACTCCCCGGAAGGTCAGCTTCTGCAAGCCACTTTAACTCTAAGAAATGAGAGAGCAGAATGTGCTTCTCACATCTAGCATGTAGGAAGTCAGGTTTGCAAGTTCTATGGGAAAGCCCATTGAAGCCTATGGGGGAAATGGCTTGTGAATCTTCTGTTTCAAAATCTCTGTCAAAAAGCATCAGAGAAGTTTCCCCTCTTAGAATTCAGCACAACTCACTTAACCGAAGATGAGGCAGTTAGTAGAGAAGTTGAGCTCCAATCTTTTTGTTTTCTGAAATTAGAAGCGAAATCACACTGCAAAC
>NW_007763512.1:5979-6292 GCF_000696425.1 Galeopterus variegatus
AAGATGTCGCAGTTACAAGAGAAGTTGAGCTCCAAACTTCTTGTTTTCTGAAATTAGAAGAGAAATCACACTGCAAACAGCATTGAGGCAGGCGTGAATTGTGTGCGGTATATCTCTGACAAAAACAATCCCTGCATGTTCAGCTTGTGCAAGCCACTTTAACTGTAAGAAATGAGAGAGCAGAATGTGCTTCTCACATCTAGCATGTAGGAAGTCAGGTTTGCAAGTTCTATGGGAAAGCCCATTGATGTTTATGGGGGAAACGGCTTGTGAGACTTCTGTTTCAAAATCTCTGCCAAAAAGCGTCAGAGAA
>NW_007763513.1:0-245 GCF_000696425.1 Galeopterus variegatus
AATGCCTTTTCCTTTCTCCTCCCCTCTGGAATACCCATGATTTGGATGTTTGAGTAAGTGAAGTTGTCTATTATTAGATTTTCTTCATTTTTTAAAATACTTTTTTTACTTCTTTTTGTTCTGCTTGGGTTATTTCAAAAAGACCATCTGAGGTCTGCAATTCTTTATTCTGCTTGTTCTAGCCTGCTGTTCAACCTTTCTGTTGTGTTTTTTATTGCATTGAGTGAATCCTTTAGTTCTAGGAG
>NW_007763513.1:5810-6292 GCF_000696425.1 Galeopterus variegatus
TTTCTTGCAGTGATGGTTGTGTGGTGATGATCTCCCACAATTTTTGTTTGTCTGGAAAATACACTTCTCTTTCATTTCTGAAGGATAGCCTTGCTGGGTATTTCATTCTTGGCTGGACATTTTTTTTTCTCTTAGTATTTTGAATATATCATCCCATTTTTTCTGGCCTGCAGGGTTTCAGTTGAGAAGTATGCTGTTAGTCTGATGGGTGCTCCCATATAGGTGACTTGACACATATCTCTTGCTGCTTTTAGAATTCTCTCTTTGTCTTTGAGTTTTGCCAGTTTGACTGTGATGTGTCTCGGATGGGATCTTTTGGGATTGAATCTGTTTGGGGATTTTTGGGCTTCCTAGATCTGAAAGTCTGTGTCTCTCCCTATGCCTGGGAAGTTTTCTGTTATTATCTCCTTGATAGGTTTACAATGCCTTTTCCTTTCTCCTCCCCTCTGGAATACCCATGATTTGGATGTTTGAGTAAGTGA
>NW_007763514.1:0-352 GCF_000696425.1 Galeopterus variegatus
CTAAAATCAGTAATGTAAACTTCTATCTTAAGAAAATAGGAAAAGTAGAGCAAACTAAACATAAAATAAGTATAAGTAGGAAATAACAATGATTACAACAGAAATATGTGGAACACGCAATTAAAAAGCAGTAGAGAAAATCAACAAAAGAAAAAGTTGATTGTTTAAAAATATCAATAAAATTTGCAAACTTTTATCTAGACTGACCAAGAAAACAGAGAAGACTGAAATTACTGAAATCAGAAATAAAGTAGGGGCATTACTACATTGTCACTAAGGCTTTTTGTGGTTGTAAGATTTAGTTTGTCTTTCTTGTTTGTGTTTTTGTTCTACCAGAGTATTTTGTTCTTTC
>NW_007763514.1:5947-6291 GCF_000696425.1 Galeopterus variegatus
CACTCTCCTAAATAAACAATGGGTAAAAAGAAAAATTATGGGGAAATTAGAGAGTACTTTGAGATAAAAAGCAAAGAACAACATCAAAATTTATAGAATGCAGGGCTCAGGCAGTACTTAGTGGAAAATTTGTACTTGTAAACACCTGTATTAAAAATAGGAAAAACCTAAAATCAGTAATGTAAACTTCTATCTTAAGAAAATAGGAAAAGTAGAGCAAACTAAACATAAAATAAGTATAAGTAGGAAATAACAATGATTACAACAGAAATATGTGGAACACGCAATTAAAAAGCAGTAGAGAAAATCAACAAAAGAAAAAGTTGATTGTTTAAAAATATCAA
>NW_007763515.1:0-493 GCF_000696425.1 Galeopterus variegatus
TGAAATGACTTTGCATTCCCTTCCAAAGACCAAGTCCATATTGCCAGTGCTGAATTTTAAGGCCTGATATATTGATTTCCCTTTATCTATCTAATCTTATAACATTTTCTTGAAAAGCATCTCCTACTCTACTTGGCTCAATTTCTTCTTGTCTGCTTTATATGCAATTCTGATTTCCCACTTCAAACTTCAGGCTGTACTATTTATAAGTCAAAATACTCTTTTAAGAAATTGTGTCCTCTTCAATTTTTTTATCACTAGTGTTTTAGTTTTCATTGAAGAGGTCTTTTACCTCCTTGGTTAAATTTACTCCTAGGTATTTCATTTTTTTTTGGGTAGCTATTGTGAATGGGATTACTTCATTTCTTCTTCAGCTATTTTGTTATTGGTGTATAGTAAGGCTGTTGATTTTTGTGTGTCAATTTTGTATCCTGCCACTGAATTCATTTATTAGTTCTAGTAACATTTTTGTGTAGTCTTTAGGGTTTTTTTT
>NW_007763515.1:5165-6291 GCF_000696425.1 Galeopterus variegatus
TTGTCTCAATTTCTCGTGTCTCTTGTTCCATCCCATTCCCACCCCCCCCTCCAGGGTCTGCGTTGAATATCCCGCGGGTCGGGACAATGACCTATTCCATTTTTTTGGTACCAGCATCTTCCACCTGAGATGGGGCACTGAGGGCTGTTTTCAGCTTTGTTATCTGTCATAGTCCTGCAGAGACAGCACGAAGCCCCCGAGCACCCAATCCTACCCCTACTGGCTTCTCAGAAGCTGGGTCACATGGAGGTTATCAGTGCAGTTCTGAGCACAGAATGTCTGGATTCAAATCCCAACACTGCAAATTCCTAGATGTGGGTTTTGGGCAAGTTAGAAGATTTTTCTGTGCTTCAGTTTGCTTGTCTATAAAAGGGTGTTGATAAGTACAACTTGACCTGTAGACACATGATGAGGATTACACACACAAAAAACACTTAGAAAAGTGCCTGTTGCATAGTGACTTCTCAAGAAAAGTTAATTTTATTATTCCCACATAACTTTACTCCATTCTGATTTAAGTTAAGATTGAGGTTTTATTGTAAGAGAAGGCTGCAAGTCTGTATTGCTGTATCAAAGTACAAAAAATGTGAAAAATACATCTATCTATATGGATATAGATATGTAGACAGGTACACACTCACACTTGGAAATATATATTTTTGATTCATTTCTTAACGCATGTGAATGTATGACAAGAATAAAATGAGTCAATTTGGTATGCTATCTGGCTTTATAAATCATGATATCCATGACACAAAGATATTTTGAGATTGACATATTCTAAATACTTCAAACATTTTAACAAGAAAAATCTGGTTTTGATGAAATAAATGGCTCTTTATACTACTCTTTCCCTCTGCCTTGTCACCACTTTTCCACTTCCTCTACTGTCACTGCTAATAGCTTTTTAATGGTGTCTGCCACAAAGTGCTTTCACATTTAGGAATATAAAAAGCACAGAAGCATGTTGAGCTGGAAGGAAAAATCAAGAGCGTCTAGTCCAAACAGACCCATTTGCTAGAACTTCTACTTCCTCCTAGAAATGAAAGGTATCAGTACAAGGCAATTCTGTTCTTAATGACTTGGGGAACTGGTGGCATCCTTGTGATAGAGATCTAAAAAAAAA
>NW_007763516.1:0-369 GCF_000696425.1 Galeopterus variegatus
CAAACTAAAAGGCTTCTGCACAGCAAAGGAAACAATCAACAGAGTGAAAAGACAACCTACAAAATGTGAGAAAATATTTGCAAACTATGCGTCCAATAAGGGAATAATATCCAGAATATAAAAAGAGCTCAAACAACTTTACAATAAAAAAATAAACAATCCAATTTAAAAATGGGCAAAGGAGCTGAATAGACATTTTTGAAAGGAGGACATACAAATGGACAATAGGTATATGAAAAAATGTTCATCATCACTAGTCATCAGGGAAATGCAATCATAACCACTTTGAGATATCATCTCACCCCAGTTATCCTGGCTATCATAAAAAAGACAGAGAATAACAAATGTTGGTGAGGATTCAGAGAAAGA
>NW_007763516.1:5685-6291 GCF_000696425.1 Galeopterus variegatus
TGAATTGGAAGAATCAATGTAGTGAAAATATCCATACTACTCAAAGCCATCTACAGATTCAATGTGATCCCCAACAAAATAGCAATGACATTCTTCACAAAAATATATTTAAAAAAAAAACATTCCTAACATTCATGTGTATTAACAAAGACCCTGAATAGCCAAAACAATCCTGAGCAAAACAAGTAAAGCTGGAAGCATTACACTTCCTGACTTCAAACTATATTACAGGTGTATTGTAACCATGGTACTGGCATAAAAACAAACATGCAGAAAAAAAGGAACAGAATAGAGAAAACAGAAATCAATCCTCATATTAACAGCCAACTGATTTTCAACAAAGGCACTAAGAACATAAAATGTGAAAAGTTGAGTGTCTTCAATAAATGGTGATGGGAAAACTGGACATCGATACGTAGAAAACATGAAACGTTAAAACTCCTAGAAGAAAACATAAAGGAAGTACTCCAGGATGTAGGACCAAGCAAAGACTGTACGAATAAGACCCCAAAAGCACATGCAAAGAAAGGCAAAATAGACAAATTGGATTATATCAAACTAAAAGGCTTCTGCACAGCAAAGGAAACAATCAACAGAGTGAAAAGA
>NW_007763517.1:0-511 GCF_000696425.1 Galeopterus variegatus
GAAAGAACATATGCTTTGGAGTCTTGTAAACTGCTGGCATTGATAGCTTTGGGCACTCTAATTTCTCAGCCTCAATGTTTTCCTTTGCACAAAGAGGGAGATTAGACCTTCCCCACAGGGAAGGAGGACAAGAGAATCCAAAAGCTATGTGCTTAGCATTAATCCTGTCACACTAGAGTTCAGAGTTTCTTCCTCTTATCTAGGGTCTCAAAGGAGTGAAAACACTTGACCTATTAAAAAAAACTCTTCCCTGCATCAAAACCTGCCTCATTTATTTTTCACCTCCCAAATTGAAATGCTTTATGTGAATGAATGTGGGAAATTTGAGACTGGTAAGTCGAGTGATCTGTGTCAAAGTACCCTTGACCGCATCCGTGAATACACCCATACCCTCCTGCCTGCTGTGGGGAATGGGCAGTCTATCATTTTTTATCCATTTCCCAAACTCTGTCTCATCTGCACGCCAATACATACATGTACACAAATGTTCCTAGAAATACCCTAAGACTGG
>NW_007763517.1:6046-6291 GCF_000696425.1 Galeopterus variegatus
CATTCAACAGAGATCTACAAGACCTCTTTCCCCCCCGCCCCCCAAATGTCCTGTGTACTTCTTGCAGCACTGCCCAGGAGGTATGTGCAGTCAACTTTATAAAACCTACTCTTTGAAAAAGTCAAGACCTGCATTTCTCTGTCTCTTCGTTTTTCTTTTAAGAAAGGTACAGAGTGATATAGTGGAAAGAACATATGCTTTGGAGTCTTGTAAACTGCTGGCATTGATAGCTTTGGGCACTCTAA
>NW_007763518.1:0-362 GCF_000696425.1 Galeopterus variegatus
TTCTTAGATCGATGAGCTTGGTCTGATGAGTTTACTTAGATCAATTAGCTCTCTCTGATGACTATACTTAGAATGATTAGCTTGGTCTGATGAGTTTACTTAGATCCATGAGCTTGGTCGATGGGGTTGGTCAGAAGAGTTTAGTTAGATCGATAAGCCTGGTCTGATTAGTTTTCCTAGATCAATTAGCTTGGTCTGATTAGTTTTCTGAGATCGATTTGCTTGGTCTGATTAGTTTTCCTTGATCTATTAGTCAGGTCTCATTAGTAATCCTACATCGATTGGTTGGTCTGGTTATTTCTCCTAGATTGATCAGCTTGGTCTGTTTAGTTTTCCTAGATTGATTAGCTTGGTCTCATTAT
>NW_007763518.1:3500-3719 GCF_000696425.1 Galeopterus variegatus
TTTACTTAGATCGATGAGCTTGGTCTGATCTGTTTACTTACATCAATTAGCTCTGTCCGATCAGTTTACTTAGATCAATTAGCTTGGACAGATGAGTTTACGTTGATCGATGTGCTTGGTCTGATGAGTTTCCTTAGATCGATGAGCTTGGTCTGATAAGTTTACTTAGATCAATTAGCTCTCTCTGATGAGTATACTTAGAATGATTAGCTTGGTCTG
>NW_007763518.1:5788-6291 GCF_000696425.1 Galeopterus variegatus
TGATGAGTTTACTTAGATCAAAGTGCTTGGTCTGATGAGTTTACTTAGATCGATGTGCTTGTTCTGATAAGGTTAGGTAGATTGATTAGCTCAGTCCGATGGGTTTACTTAGATCGATGAGCTTGGTCTGATGAGTTTATTTGATCAATGAGCTCGGTCCGATGAGTTTACTTAGATCGATAAGCTTGGTCTTATGAGTTTACTTAGATCGATGTCCTTGGACTGATGAGTTTACTTTGATCGATGTGCTTGGTCTGATGAGTTTACTTATATCGAAGTGCTTGGTCTGATGAGTTTACTCAGATCTTTGTGCTTGGTCTGATAAGATTACTTAGATCGATGAGCTCTGTCCGATGGGTTTACTTAGATCGATGAGCTCAGTCCGATGGGTTTACTTAGATCGAAGTGCTTGGTCTGATGAGTTTAGTTAGATCGATGTGCCTGGTCTGATGAGTTTACATTGGTCAATGAGCTCGGTCTCATGAGTTTACTTAGATCGATGA
>NW_007763519.1:0-702 GCF_000696425.1 Galeopterus variegatus
CTGTATACT
This sequence comes from Galeopterus variegatus, assembly GCF_000696425.1. Classification (NCBI taxonomy): domain Eukaryota; kingdom Metazoa; phylum Chordata; class Mammalia; order Dermoptera; family Cynocephalidae; genus Galeopterus; species Galeopterus variegatus. Next base: position 10 of record NW_007763519.1, read on the forward strand.
TTAAATTACTTGTAATTTAAAGTATATTACTTTAGATTACTTACTTATAATATCTAATGCAACGTAAATACTATGTAAATAGTTGTTATACTGTATTTTAAAATTTGTATTATTTTTTATTGGTTTTTTTCCAAATGCGCTTTGATCCACAGTTGGTAGAATCCAAGGACATGGAACCCGTCAATATGGAAGGCCACTGTAGTCAGTGGAGCAGAAACTGATCAATAGTTTATACTTGCCTATAGCATTAAATTCTGAAATCTAGGAGGGAAGTGTTTGTAATACGTTTTCAAGGGGCGGGAATTTGCTTTTCAGAGCTAGCAAGGATCTGAAAGATCATTCCAGGCCAAAAACTGAGGCTCAGAAGGGGGACATGGCTTGCCCGGGGTCAAGAGTGAGTGAACGGCAGGGCTGAGGTGACAGCCTGGCTCCCAAGTGCAGCCTTTGTCCCACCTGCCCCACAGCTCCTCACACAGCCCACATGGGTGGCAGCTGCCCTGCGAGCTTTCCGGCTTTTTATCCCAGAGAGAGGCCTGACCAGGACCTTGCTCAGGCACGTCTGCACCTGATCCCCGGCTCTAGCTGCCTCCCAGGAAGGCTTCCTAAGGGCTCGCAACACAGGCCAGACCCCTTGGCCTCTTGACACAGCAGCCGCTTAGGGGACAGAGGGGAGCCCACCTCACAGGATGCTCC
>NW_007763519.1:5957-6291 GCF_000696425.1 Galeopterus variegatus
TCATTCACAGCAAGAAAAGCCATTGTACTCCTGAGCTATGGGCCGCAGGTCCCCACGGGGCAGGCATTAAACACACTGGCCCCAAAGCTTATTTTTAAAATTGTATTCCCTGCTGGGCTGAAGGGTCTTATTTTTTCCTCCTCCCACAAAGAAAAGTTCAGAGGGTAGTTTTGTCCCAAACACGAGGGTGACAGATAACTGCAAGGTCCTTCTCTGACTCTCCTCAGTGGCAATCTCGAGGGGTCCCGCTACGTGGAAAGGAGCCCCCTTGGTTCCAGTTCGAGATTGCTGATCCCAGCTTTGCCCACGCACTCTCTGGTTGTGTTAGGTGGGG
>NW_007763520.1:0-278 GCF_000696425.1 Galeopterus variegatus
AAGCTTCCATAAGTTGAAGGCGACCAGCTAGTAATATAATTGTTTTCTAGAACAAATTTAACCTTAAGTGGTACCTAGGGTCTTTATCATCTACAATATCTAGAATTCAATAAGAAACAGACATGCAAAAAAGCAAAAACAAAACTAAAAAAACTAAAACCTGGGCTGGCCCGTGGCTCACTCAGTAGAGTGCGGTGCTAATAACACCAAGGCCCCAGATTCGGATCCCACATAGGGATGGCCGGTTCGCTCACTGGCTGAGTGTGGTGCTGACAACA
>NW_007763520.1:5507-6291 GCF_000696425.1 Galeopterus variegatus
AACAAACAAACAAACAAACAAACAGAAAGAAGGAAGCCATGCTGATATCTTCAAAGAGCATTTCCCTTGAGTACACCACCTAGTTCATGTGTGGGACAGGACAGCTAAAATTCAAGCAGAAAGCTGCAATCCTACTGGCTTCAATCCTACTGGCTTGAGGTGTCAAAACATGAAGTTCAGAGCTGCCAGAACAGCTGGAAATTAAAAAGGGAAATCTCAAAAAAAGAGGGTGCCACAGAGGGGAGCCCCAACATCTATGTGTAAATTCCCTTAGATTCTTGGCTGATCCCTGAACCATGCAAGAAACTACAAGGAGCCTGGTGGAAAACAACCTCCAAGGCTGAAAAGATGGAGCAGAGATTTCAGCTGCTGCTCATCACAGGGGAAAGAGAATTAAGTGTCTAAAGTTAGAGGGGCTTGGTAAATACCTCGGACTTTCCATTAAACTTCAGAAAGGCCACACCTTATCCGGGAACTCGCTCTAATCAAAGGGCAAAACTGAGATAGATCTGCCCCAACAAAGTGTAAAATCAAGCTTCCATAAGTTGAAGGCGACCAGCTAGTAATATAATTGTTTTCTAGAACAAATTTAAACTTAAGTGGTACCTAGGGTCTTTATCATCTACAATATCTAGAATTCAATAAGAAACAGACATGCAAAAAAGCAAAAACAAAACTAAAAACTAAAACCTGGGCCGGCCCGTGGCTCACTCGGTAGAGTGCGGTGCTAATAACACCAAGGCCCCGGATTCGGATCCCACATAGGGATGGCCGGTTCGCTCAC
>NW_007763521.1:0-443 GCF_000696425.1 Galeopterus variegatus
TTGCAAATGGTAGTATTTCATTCTTTTTCATAGCAGAGTACTATTCCATTGTGTAGATATACCACAGTTTCCTTATCCACTCATCAGCTGTTGGACATTTGGGCTGTTTCCAACTCTTGGCTATTGTAAATAGTACTGCAGTAAATGTGGGAGTACAGATATTCCGTCAGCATGATCATTTCCATTCCTCTGGGAATATTCCCAGCAGTGGAATAGCTAGGTCTTATGGTAGATCTATCTGTAATTGTTTGAGGAACCCCCATACCATTTTCCATAAAGGCTGCACCATTTTGCAGTCCCACCAACAGTGTGTGAGGGTTCCTTTTTCTCTACAACGTCGCCAGCATTTATTAGTCTCACTCTTTTGGATGTTAGCCATCCGAATTGCAGTGAGATGGTATCTCAAAATAGTTTTGATTTGCATTTCGTTAATACTGAGTGAT
>NW_007763521.1:5925-6291 GCF_000696425.1 Galeopterus variegatus
TCATTTTGCTGAAGTTTTGATTAACGGTTACATAAAATCTTCAAAATAATACCATGAAGAACGTAGTCATTGTAATTTTCAGATGAGGAATCTGAGGCTCAGCTACATTAGGAATCATGTGCAAGACATTTAAAACTGCAAAAGCATACATTCTAAAAGAAGAACTATCTCAAATCAACAACTTAAGTTTCCAATTAAAGATATATTAAAAAAAAATAAAACAAACTGAAGCCAAAGCTAGTGGAGAAAAGGTAACAATAAAAATTAGAGTGGAGATAAATAAAATGGGGAAGAGAAAAACAGTTAAAAAACAATGAAACAAAAAGTTTGTTTTCCAAAATTTAAAAGAATTCACAACCTTTAAAT
>NW_007763522.1:0-232 GCF_000696425.1 Galeopterus variegatus
GTTTTGTTTCAAAAGATTGCACTGGCGGCAGTATAGCAGTTTGATCTGGAGGAAGTTGAAGGTAGGAACCAAACTGCTGCAAGAAGTAAGGCGGTACCAGGAGGGTTTGTTGACTGATTCCGTGCTTGAGAGAGCAGACCAAGTCCTAAATTTCTAATTCCATAAATGGTTCGAGGCAGATGCTTTTAATCAAGATTTAACGATACCAAATGATTGGTACATAAAGATAAAA
>NW_007763522.1:5971-6291 GCF_000696425.1 Galeopterus variegatus
GTTCCTTTGTATTTTCTTAATTTGCTTTCATTGATGGTTGCTGAGAAAATTAATAATCTGTTAAGTCTATGTACTTTGCAGCATTACAGGAGTTCGATTTTGTACTTTTAAATTTAGGCAAATTCTTTAATATCTTTGTATCTTATTCTAATCATTTACCTTGCTTGGAAAAAAAAAATACACAGTTACTAAAACATACATGGTATTATATATGATATAATTTAATCCCAAATGTTTTAAATAGATTAACTTCTACTAAAAAAAAAAAAACTACTATAAGATGTTATTGCATTCCAGGCTGTTTGTTAGGCACTGGCATT
>NW_007763523.1:0-205 GCF_000696425.1 Galeopterus variegatus
CAATTCGAACCCTCAGAAAGGAGAATGATGGACAGAGATGGTCTCTGCCCTCAAGGAATGTATGATTTAACCATGCGTAACTAATGGCAGTGGTTCTAATTGCTGCATTTCATATAGTTCTATCGCCAGATTTTTGTTGGATTGATAAGCAGAAAGATGGATCCTAAATTCCACTCTGTCAAAGTCAGTAATTGAACATGATCTG
>NW_007763523.1:5554-6291 GCF_000696425.1 Galeopterus variegatus
TTTATAATGAAGAAAAAGTTTTAAATATCCTTAAATGGTTTTTGGGAAACTTCAGCTGCGAGGTGCCGAGAATTTCTATGAAAAAAAAAAGAAAGTGTCAAGAAGCAGACTCATGCTTTGGCTTTGGCCCTGAGTTTGCTACTGGCTCAAACCATGTTATTAGTACGATGAGTTATAGAGGAAGATGAGCTCACTGATTGACGGAGAACCTTACCAATTGGCATTTTAAACTTCTTAGTAAAATCTTAACATTTTCACCTCTTCTGGAGAGTCTTACTAAAAATATTTAACAACATTGGGCCAGCAAATACTTTCTCAAGCCTCTCTCCTCCAACATAAACACACACACACACACATCAATCAAGCTGCTATGGACCAAATACTGTCCTGCCCAAATTTATACGTTGAAGCATTAAGCCCCATTGTGCTTGTATTAAGAGATAGGATCTTTAGGAGGTAATCGAGGTTAAATGAGGTCATAAAGTTGGGGCCCTAATCCCATAGGACTGGGAAGAAAGCGCTCTCTCTCTCTCTCTCTCTCTTTCTCTCTCTCTCTGCACATAAACACACACACACATACACATACCTGCATGCACCAAGGAAAGGCCATTGGAGCACACAGCACAAAAGGTCATCTGCAAGCCAGGAAGAGTGCCCTCACCAGACGTTGACCTTGCTGGCCTACTAATCTCAGACTTCCAGTCTCCAGAACTGTGAGAAAATAAATTTCTGTTGTT
>NW_007763524.1:0-432 GCF_000696425.1 Galeopterus variegatus
TATGTACCGGCCACTCATGGAGACCACAGTCTATTTGCTGACCAAAGCTCAACAAAATAGGTATGTAATAGTGTTTAGTATTTCCCGGGTGTCAGTGGCTGGACGGACACAATGTGCACATGTTTTGTATAGGAAGCTGCTTGTAGTGTATGTGTTGGAACTATGATGTCACACAGAGTGCCGTGAATATCATACTTCAATATTAGTTTAGATGATTGCACAAATGTCATTGTGTTTAACATATTCCATGAAAGTTAGGGAAAGTTGAAGAATGGCCCCCCACCAATATGTTCATATGTTAATCACTAGAGCCTGTGTATATTACTTGATTTGCACAAGGGGATTTTGTGAATCTGATTACTTTAAGAATGTTGTGATGGTGAGATCATCTGGGATTATATAGATGGATCTTAAATGTAATCCCAAGAATAC
>NW_007763524.1:6072-6291 GCF_000696425.1 Galeopterus variegatus
GTTATGCTTCTCCTGTGTTCAGTTCAATTTTTAGGAATAGGTTCTTTTCATTAGTGTTTTTACACCTTTCTATGGTTTTTATCTTCAAATGATTTTATTTCATCCTTATTCGTGTATGATTGAGACTGGCCTTCATTGTCAGCACACTACATCATACTGTTGTCTTTAGGTTTCTATGATTGTCTTTGAATTGTTCACTGTGTGACAATCACTCTTTAG
>NW_007763525.1:0-1195 GCF_000696425.1 Galeopterus variegatus
TTCTTACTGTTTTTGATACATGCTTGGTTGAATCCATGGATACAAAGGCCTGACTGTACTCACTTATAAGAACCTTTATAGTTGCCAATGCCTATACCGTAGTATCTTGAATGTACCCCTATCATGGCATGTATAATCCCTTGTAGTTTGGGTTGAAATGCTCTTTTAAAAAAAATTTTTTTTATTAGTCTGTAACTTCCTGAAATATAAATTCTTCATTGCTTGGCACAGGGCCTAGTATGTGGTAGGTGCTCTATGAATATTTGTTAAAAGAGTGAATAACTGTGATTCTCAAATGGAGGTGTAAATCAGAATTATTTATGGAGCTTTTTAAAAAAAACCTGGATACACAGTAGTTCCCAGCTCTCAAATCTCTAGGAATAGGACTTGGGTATGTGCATATTAATGTGTATTTGTAACATTTTATTATGGAAATTTTGAAAGATATACAAAAGTAGAGATAATAGTAAAATGAACCTCTTATATGCATCACCCAGTTTAAATAGTCAGCATTTTCGATTTTATTTCATCCTCCCATCATTTATTTCACTGTAGTATTTAAAAAAAATTTTTTTAAGTAGAAAGTTTCAGATATCCATGAAAGTATAATGAACCTGCGTGTACTCATCACCCTTGTTGGAGGGTATTAAAGCAAATCCCATACATGATGTCATTTCACCAGTAAATAGGTCATGTCTGTTTTTTTAAAACCTCTACAGCAGATTCTGGTGCACTTTCCTGCTTTAGATATATAAACAGAGGGCAAAATATAATAGCACAGACAAAGGTATAGCACAGAGGTATGAACAGTCTCATTTGGTTTAATGGATCTGAGTTGTAGAGAAGGAAATACATCTTTTGCTCACCCATTACTAGGTTCGTGGCTGAGGCACCTGTAACAGAAGACAGATTAACAAGAGAAAAGCATACAAATTTGTTTAATATACACTTTACATGAAATGGGGGCTTTCATGAAGAAATGAGGATCTGAAGAAATGGGTAAACCAGTGTATTTTCAACGCTGTTTGATATAGAAGTGGATAGTCATGGAGAAATATAATTGGATAAAAAATTATGATCTAATGGTAATAAACTGGGAGGAAGTTAGCAAGGCCTGTTTTTTCAGATTCTTCTCTGTGACCCTATGGCTTCAGAGATAGGGATGTTCTTTTCCTCCAGGTATAGGGAGATTCAC
>NW_007763525.1:5270-6291 GCF_000696425.1 Galeopterus variegatus
CCTGTTACTGAATGGGGGAGGGGAGGTGGTTACTTAGAAAAACAGCAGCTTGGGCATTTACACTAATGCTGCCACCAAGACCTCTGCACAAAGTTCCATGGCTTGCTTTGTATCATGCCAGTTTGGATTTTGTCCTTAGGTATGTGACAGTTTTTCTGCAGTTGTCCTCTTTGGTTCTTCCTTTGGCCTTCCACTCATCACAACACCAAGGGATTCTTGCACAAGGCAGTCTGTCTTCATAGCCCTCCTCTTTCCTGTTATAACGTATTAGTCTTATAATCATCAACATGTTTAAAATATTAACTCGAGTAATAGTTAATGTGTCAAAATCTTTATAAAGCACTGTAATTCTTTCCAACGAGTTTGTTATTACGAAAATTCAAATTTAAAAAGCAGAGCACAAAACTGGGCATAGGAAAAGAAAAATGGGAAGGAAATAACAAATATGCCAAAAATACACAAAAATTGTGTGGTGGGAATGACTGAGTGGTTTCTCTCCTACTATTTAAAAATGTATATATTTTATAAAAAATGTGTAACAAACATTATTTCAGAGAAATTAATTTCATCCCCATAGGAGCCAGTTTATCAGATAATTTGTTCCTCATTTCTGAAAGTCAATGCAAAATGAACTTTTATCCAGATAAACATAAATATATTTCCTTTATTTCATCATTGTCTACCCCATTTATTGCAATTGATTTCCAAAACATTTTATTTAATTATCACCAAAATCCTTTAACTTCTCAAATATTCCCACTAAAACTGTGAAAACAAATATTAAAATTTTAAAAGTAGAATAATCAGTAGGATGTGATACATATTTTATCTTTTGTTTCCATTTTTTTGTTGTGATAGCACTGAAAGAACATCCTAATATATGTATTAATTTTATCATTAGAATCAATGTGCATAGAAACCTTTTTAAAATTGGAGGTTTTAAGAAACTATTTTTTTAATGCATGGATAATTGGAGTTAAAGTAATTTTCATAGCTTCTTCATGAGTTTGCTATTTTTTTT
>NW_007763526.1:0-653 GCF_000696425.1 Galeopterus variegatus
TATGTTGAAGCTGTTTTCAAGCTTTTATTCTGAAAATAATTTCCTATAGGGCTTGTTAAAACGGAGATCAGTATTTTATTCTAGAACTTTGTTTGCAGACTTTTGTGGGTGAAGCCTTGGTAATTAGTAATTTTTATATGTGTCCTTGATGTGATAGACAAAGTTCTATAGATTTCTCCCCCATGTTTTCTGTCACCTATTTATTCAATCAAACCCTAACCTATATACTGCTGTGAAGAGACTCTGCAGATGGAAGTATGGTTACTAGTCAGCTGACATTAAAATAAGGATAGTATCTCAGATTATCAGTGAACTTAATGGAATACATGAACCTGTAAAAGCAGAAGAGTTGGTCAGACAGATGGGGTAGAAGAATATGGGAACAGAAGAATATGGGAAAAGATATTCAAAAGGAGGGGAAGTCAAGAGAGATTCCAAGAGTGAGAAGGCTTTCATATGCCTTACTAGTTTTGAGATTGGGGTTGGAGGAATGTACTAGGACTAGCAATAGTCTTTAGGAGCTAAGGACAGCCCCTGGCAGACAGCTAATGAGGAAATAGGGACCTATTATTTCATACAACTGGAAGGAAATGAATTTGGCCAACATCCTGGATGGGCTTGGGAGTGACTTCTTTGCTAGAGCCTCCAGTAAG
>NW_007763526.1:1722-4278 GCF_000696425.1 Galeopterus variegatus
TCTCTTAGTCCTAGTCTTTCCCATTTTTCTTCAGTAATTGATATTGTAGATTATTCTCTCCTTATTAAAATTTTTTTCTGCACTGACTATACTACCATTGAATGTTTTATTTAATTTTTTACTTAATTTACTTTCTACTTCCTCATACTTTGTGTATTATTCCTCAAATAAAGATTTCTCAAGGCTTTTCCTTTGACATTCACTCTCAGTTCTGAATTTTATCATCCATTCATGGCTTTATATATTGCATTTTGAGAGAGAGAATGATGTAATACATTGTGCATGGACTTTAAATCCAGATAAAACTTAGATTGAATCTGAGCTTCATGACTTGTCACTGTATTAGTTGACTGTCATTATGTTATTCTGCATAACAGACAACCCCCAGTCTTAGAGGGTTATAACATTAAAGCTTTATTTCCTTGCTTATATTTCATCATGTGTGATCTGTGTTGTTTCACATGCATTCTTTATTCTGGATCCAGGTCGAAGGAGCAAACCTTATCTCTTGGAAAAAGGAAAAGGACAATGTCATGTTCATGTGATGGCTCTTGAACTTTCTGATTGGATATAATATACATTTATGTTTAGAGCAAATCACATTGACAAGCATGATTTTAGTGATCTGGGGAAGTATATTCCTTCCTTAGGGAGGCATAGCAAATCACATGGCAAGAACAGGGTTTTATAGTCTTTCTACAGGGAACCTGGCATAAAGTTGGAAACAATAAAACAACCCATTAAAATTACTTTTATAACAGCAGTAACTTACTTCTACATTTTCTTAGCTCCAGTTTACTAATTAACAGGGTTTTATAGTCTTTCTACAGGGAACCTGGCATAAAGTTGGAAACAATAAAACAACCCATAAAAATTACTTTTATAACAGCAGTAACTTACTTCTACATTTTCTTAGCTCCAGTTTACTAATTGAAAAATTGAGGATAGCAACAATCATTCCACAGGTTGTTTTTAAGATTAAATGAGTGTATGTATTTATCTTTAATTTTTAATTTAATTTAATTTAATTTTTATTGAAGCATAATTGATTGTACATATCTGTGGGGTACATCGTTGAATATCAATACCTGTGTCCAATATGTGATGATGAAATCCTGATAATTACTATATCTATCAGTATACAATGTATTCAATTTTTGTGGCCTTTTGTCAGTTTCTTGCTAAGTCCCCTCCCCCTCTCCCTTTCCATCCTCTGGTGGCTTCAGTTCCATTCTATTCTTTTGGAAGTTCAGGAAATTATTGTGATTGCTGTACCTTTCTTTATTTTTTTATTTTTTTGTTTAGTTTTTCAGCTTCCCCTTACGAGTGTGGACATGTGGTTTTTCTCTTTCTGTACCTGGCTTATTTCACTCCACTAGATTTTTTCTAAGTTCATCCACGTTGCTGAGAATGGTAGAATTTCATTCTTTTTTATGGCAAAGTAGTATTCTTCATCTTTTATTTCTCAGTCACCTAGAAATAAAAGCTATAACTGTTCTTCCTCACCATTGTCTCCAATCTATGTTATTAGGTATTGTATTAACCTATGTTAATACATCTTGTTAATAGGCTTTTTTAGTACCCATTCTAATTGCTTTAGAAATAATTCAGGAGCTACTATATTGCAGCAAATTGGTCATGAAGTTTCTAGTCTTTGGGTTTATTACTTTTAAGAACAAGAAATACTAATATTTTGAATGTCAGACATTATACGTATCTCAAATAATAGGAAATTGATAAACAATGGAGTGGGTTGTTTCACTTCCATCATATCTTTAATTCAATGCCCTAATGTTTCAACTTCTCTTTAATTTATCTGAGTCTAGTTCAATGAAAGTCAGTTTTAAGTATGTTCCACATTTCACACACTGAGTCCTTCATGAATGATCAACACTTTATATGAAAATGGGCAGGTTTTCCCTTATGTCCAGTTTATTGTCTTCTCTATTTTTGTGAATTTATGTCTATATTAGCTTATGTGAATTATGTGTCTAATTTGGAGTACAATTCCCATAGGTAAGGAATAATTAGAGGTAGATAGAAAAAATAAGTTCTAGTGATCTACGGTAGTGCTAGGCATCTATAATTAGCAGGAATTTATTGTACATTTTCAAATGGCTAGAAGAGAGGAGCTCAAATGCTCTCATCATAAAGAAATGATAAATTTTTGCAATAATGAACATGCTAATTACTCTGACTTGACCTCATGCATTTATTGAAATATAACTCTATACTCCATAAATATGTACAATTAATACATGCCAATGAAAAAATAAATAAATTTACATAAAAATATTTTTAAAAGAATTTTGGTAATTGGGAATATAAACATGCACATATACTTTTGTGTGCAGATTGACAAAGCCTATAAAAATAGAGAAAATATAAATAGCTATCAAACTTTATTTAAATAACATATCGGTAAATTTATCCATATGGCACTGAAGGTATGATGTAGAGGATTCCTGAAATAGGAACAGATGAAGAATTCATTTTATTGATCCATAGGAAAATCTGTATATTAAAAAAGGGGAGAAAGGTAGAACACGAACTGAA
>NW_007763526.1:5709-6291 GCF_000696425.1 Galeopterus variegatus
GTAGCTAAGTTAGAGCAAGCTAGGTGTACAGAAGCAGATTGCACAAGTTAGTATTCTTCACCATCTACATAATTCTCTTAAGTGACATTCGAAGTCCTGCAGAATATAGAACCAATCATCTCTTCCCATCATAGCTTCTACACACAGTCTCTGCTCTGCCTGAAGCCCTTACCAGCATAGTACATTTTTTTTAAATGATCATTTCCAGCCTGGAAAGTATGTTGACACTCTTCCTATCAAATGCCAGTCTAGCCGTCCTCTCTTAGGGGAACTTCCTCTAGCCTTCACAAGCAGGCTCATAAGTCTTTTTTACTTTTGGCCATAGTTTGTTAGTTTGGTTTTTAAAATATATATNTATTGATCCATAGGAAAATCTGTATATTAAAAAAGGGGAGAAAGGTAGAACACGAACTGAACATATCTGGAAAAAATAAGCCTATTTTATTGTTTTGAATAATAGTCTCTAATTATGGAAAAGATAGAAATTTATTTAATATCTGCGTCTCCTGAGGCAATAGCTGGGGCAAAACAGGTATAACAAAATGACTACAGCAAATACAAATCTTTGGAGGAAAAAGTATG
>NW_007763527.1:0-384 GCF_000696425.1 Galeopterus variegatus
TAGGAACGGAGTTTGGGAAAGTGCATCACGGGCAGGTTAGGAGAGGCCGGAGGCTGGCCGCGAGCTCAGCTGTCTCACGACCCGCTGAAGGAGCGCAGGACAGTCGTCGGCCACGGAGTTGTGGCACCGACCGCGCCTTGCACGGTTGCTCCTCTGCGGCCGGGCGGAGTTAAGGGAGGGCGCCTCGCAGGTGCAAAGTCCGTCCGTGACACCTCGGAAGGAGACCACCTGGACGTCCTTTTATTTTAGTAATTTGGAAAAATATCTTTTCACAAGTGGTAGGAAGGTGAGAGATAAATCCATTTGTATTTGGAAAGATCCTCGGGCTCCAGGGAAGATGTGATTTCTAAGAAAACGTGAACATGTGATTACGCCGTAAGTCAT
>NW_007763527.1:6033-6291 GCF_000696425.1 Galeopterus variegatus
CAATTTGAATAAATATTTGTATTTGTTTTCATAAAAGTTTTAATCCTCAAAAGAGAACTCTGACCAAAATAGGAATATGGCAGGATCAGTGAAGCAGGTGGCGTGAGTCACATCACTGGCTTTTCATTAAAAACGATGCCGTGGACGTTGGCGTGGGCTGCACATAGGCAGCTTCAGAACTTCTTAAGCTGAAATCTAGCTGGAGAGTTCTCAGTCAGAATGGGCTTATTTTGATAATTTATAATCTATCTGTGTATG
>NW_007763528.1:0-1292 GCF_000696425.1 Galeopterus variegatus
TTCCTCAGATGACTGAAACTTGAACCTAAAAATGGTCTATGCTAAATTAAGTTAAAATGCCATTCTTGATATATTCTATATCCAAAGACTTATGAAAATTGGAATGCTAGAATAGATTAATCATGTAAAACTCACCAACACTCTACATTTGTCCCCCAGGATTATCAAGATAGCATTCCCTTCATGAAGACTGAGAAAAATACAGGTGTTCCTCAAAATACAGTGGGGTTATATCATGATAAACTCATGGTAAGTCTAAAATATAGGAAGTCAAAATGCATTTAATACCTTGATAAACCCAAAAAGATCAAACCCAAAAGATCATAGCTAGAACCATTGTAAGTTGGAGATTGTCTGTACAGTCTTGCAGGAGGCCCAATATCCTCGAATAATTCTAAGGTGGCAATTATGTGTAAATGAAAAATGGCCTTGGGAACTGCTACGTCATTTGAACTCGGTCATTTGAATTTGGTGGGGATGATGGAACCCTGGGTTTGCAAGGGCCAAGTGGTGATGCTTCATCACTCGTGGCAAGGCTGGCATGTTTGCTCCAATGGGAATCAGCACATAGCCATGAAAAGCTGGTTTGCTCTGGCCGGGTGGGTCTCCCATGTATGTCAGTGAGGTGTGGCCTCTACAGTTTGCTCAACTTACAGCATCCTGATGGTTATCCACTCATTTTGTAATATTTTGCATTATGCATGCTCGGCTTAACATTCAGCCAAACAGAATCGGAGATGCCCTATGCAGATTTCTTCAGCTCTCTCCAAATTGCAGCTGCAGTAGCCACTGAAGAACTCTCTGTCCCTTCACTTGGGGAAGAGACAGTGCTGTCATTCGGATAACCAATCCCGAACCATGACCCCAAAAGCCACTCACTCAACAAGAAATGCAGGGCAATCCAAGAGATCAACTCTTTCGTTTTCCTACTCCCAGGGACCACAGTGCTACCCAGTTAACTATCCAGTGTCTTAAAGCAGTTGAGTCATATACTTTGTCCAATCTTCTGCTTGTCTACAATGAAAGGAAATTCCTGACCCAATTATTCCAGCATGGCCATAAACTGTACAGTTCATTTGGTTCTGGTTCTTGTCTTTTTTTTTTTTTTTTAATTCAATGTCTCTGCCGAGATTTATTTACTCTTTTCTTACTGATATCATATCTTATTTAATTATATGAACATATTTTCCTGAAATTCTCTGAATTCCTTTCAAATTTTGGTCTGTTAAATCCACCATCTAGTCCATCTTGGGTTTAAATCAACTGTTTTTTTTTTTTTTTTTTTTTTTTTT
>NW_007763528.1:2954-4344 GCF_000696425.1 Galeopterus variegatus
TACCTTGAAGGTAAGCTTTTACTGAAAGTATTTCCTTACTGTATTGACAAAATATTGTGTATCTGATTACTTTAACTTGCCTGTAGTCTATATCATAGCTCTGCATGGGTATGGGACAGTTTTGAATCTATTCTTGTTGTTTGAACCTGTGGCCACCGAAGATCAGTAAAACAACATTAAAGTAAAGTGTGTAGTTGAGGCCCTGAACTAAAATCTTCTCACCCCAGTTAGAGTGGCCATTATTAAAAAGACTGAGAATAACCAATGCTGGTGAGGATGCGGGGAAAGGGGAACTCTTCTACACTGTTGGTAGGACTGTAAATTAGCACAGCCATTATGGAAAACAGTATGGAGGTTTCTCAANTTTTTTTTTTTTTTTTTTACTGTCTATACAGCATAGTTTCCTATGCCTTGTTTTGTCTAGCATTTTCTAAAAAATTTTATCAGATGCATTTCTTTATGGATGATACAAAGTATGTATTTGAATTCCATTCTTTCTCAAAAGAGTGGTTGATTCTTTTCTCGATAGGTTTGCAGGTTATAAGATAAGAAACTGCCTCCATTGTTTATTCCTTGATATTTAATGCATATTTAGTGAGACACATACATCTTTAAATACTGCATATTTTTATACCAGTACATATGTTTCTATAGCCTTCTTTCTTTTTAATATTTATTTATTTTATAGCATGATAATATCACTTAACAAGTAATGCTTTAATTATTCAATAGTATAGTAATTTTATAAATCCAATAAAAGATAATTTAAATCTATATTTACTATGATCAACTGTGTAAAGATTATTTTAAAAGCATCAGATGAACAATTTCCCTAAATAGAGTACTGTTATTTCTAAATATTGATGTGACAAGTAACATGTTATATTTCTAAATATTTGGCCAATTATGAATCACTACTGCTCAGTCTCAAGGCATATAAAAATGAAGACAAACTTGGCAAATGGACACATTTATTTCTTTTTTTTTTTGAAACTTAAGTGGTCACACACAGATAGAGCTAACTATCACATGCTATACACAAATACTGATAGTCAACTCTATACCCCATAAATATGTATAAACAACATCTTTATTTGTATACTGTATTTTGGCTCTAACCCTCTTTGCCTCTTCCTTAGGCTTAATTCTTTAGTTAGTTCCTTTGGCTAAATTAAAAACAGCTGGAAAAGCCTCCTTTGGCCTCTGTTATACCTGTATCTTAACCCTCGAAGCTTAGGAGAAGGCTACAAAAGAAGCCCACATTTTTTGTAAGGCCTAGATCAGATGTTTCCTAAATTACTTTATAAAGTACTTCCTAAAGTCCTTTATGCTATATTTCTCTTGATTTTTAACCTTGTCTTTCAAGGAATGAGAGGTGATACATAGCCCT
>NW_007763528.1:5870-6291 GCF_000696425.1 Galeopterus variegatus
CTTGTCACAGCATGAAACATAGTGGCTAAAACCTATTCTTTCATACATTAGATAATCACTGCATACTTATTGCACAATTTGAATAAAAGAGGCCGTTATTACTAGAAAATAGACTCAAATTTCATTTACTAAAGAAAGTAATTTACTATAATTTTCCTTGAGCTAGAGTGTAAAGATAACACAGAGAAGGATATTGAAATTGGTAATTGAAACTGATAACTAGATGAAATAAGTAATATTTTTTCCTGTATGCAATATTCTGAAATTCTGTCTTAGGAAGTGTGGGATACTGCTTTTATATTTAACAGGTTAATTTGACAGTGTTATTAAGTTGGATATCACTGAACAAAAATGAAATTTCATAATCTGAGGCAAGATTTTTTTTTTTCCTTTTTGTCTTTTTTTTTTTTTTTTTTTTTTT
>NW_007763529.1:0-391 GCF_000696425.1 Galeopterus variegatus
GAGGGTTGCGATCCGTTGCTGGTCATGAAAAAAGACAAAAAAAGGAAAAAAAAAAAAAAAAAAAGAGTGGTTCTAGAAGAACAGAATGGTAAGAATGAGTTTTCTGAACTGGTTCCAGGGTTTCTGGAATTGACTCCATAATCTGCTTATATTTAAAGATGATAGTGACCCTGTTTCCAGTAGTAAAGAGAGCGTTGATAGTCTATGACATGATCCGGCAATAGTATATGCAAAGTGTCTGCATCTTAATCAAACACTTATAAGAAGCAAGGAGTTAGGTGCCTCTTTATATGATACTTTCAAACATTTTTTAAAAACTAATGAATATAAGGCCAGCCCGGTGGCGCACTGCTACAGTGCGCCGCTTGGGAAGCGCGGCGGCACTCCCGCC
>NW_007763529.1:5912-6291 GCF_000696425.1 Galeopterus variegatus
AGGGAGGTCTTCATTGGGCCTCTGGGTTATTCCAGCAATTGGGGGCTCCGTGGGGCCCTCTCCAAGCTTTGCCCAGGAAGCTAAGGCGACAGCCCTGACTTGGTCTTGGTAAGGAGGCGGGATTGCCGCCTGTTGGATTCCTGTACTGTATTGATCTGCAGGTCCCGACAACATGCCAAAGGTAACTGGGATGACAGGATTGGCTGCTTGATTCCTTTCTGCTTGGGCATGGCACTCCTCCTTATAAAAGGCACAGAACTTAATAAACAAATTTGGGGGGGAGGACTGCCTTACATAACATCTTCCAGTCCTGAGTGATGCAGGGCTGATGGGCTAGTCCCTGAAGAATAGTTTCTGCCCATGGAGAATTAGGGCCATC
>NW_007763530.1:0-707 GCF_000696425.1 Galeopterus variegatus
TTGGTGAATAAAATAGGAATTTTAATTGTTCTAACAGATGTATATAGAAATATCTTAGCTCAGGTGGGACATTCAACATTCCTTGGTTATTTCCACATAAAGATGATTTTAATAGGAACTAGCTGTCCCATTCCCATTATCAACACAAAATTATGAAGAAATGGAAGGAAACTGTCAGATAAAGATGAGATGATAATAGTTAAGGTAATATCATGAGTGGTAAGTAAGCTGAGAACTTAGGTAATATAATAAAAAAATCTGTGCTTGTCACTATGAATATTTTCAAACTATACTACTACTTTTTTTAACATTATTTTTGATTGCCTATTGCATGAATAGCACTGTGGTGAATTATGCAAAATGCAGTCTTTTTCGTTAAAGAGGATAGACTCTTTGTAGAAAAATAAGAAATTTTGAAATAATTATAACCAGTGACTTTTCAGTTAAAATTTATTCTGTTTAAATTGCTCATTCTTTCAGTAAATTTCCATAACTAACCTCTCATTCTGTTTCTTCCTATCTGCTTTTAAAGATAACTCCTCTGTATTAATTTACAGTCTCACCAACAATGTAGAAGAATTTCCTTTTTTCCACATCCTAACCAGCATTTGTTATTCTCAGTATTTTTGATAATAGCAAGTCTAGTTGGGGTGAAATGATATCTCAATGTGGTTTTGATTTGCATTTCCCTGATGATTAGTGATATT
>NW_007763530.1:5574-6291 GCF_000696425.1 Galeopterus variegatus
TCCAGCTCTGTCTGCACATTACAACCTACTGGGACAGACTTTAAAAAAGAGGCTGCTTGGTTCTACCTGAGATGTCCTCAACCTCTGGTGAAGGGGACCCAGGGAGTAATGTCTGTTTTATTTAAAAGTCCTCTAGGTGGTTCCATGTGAACCGTTAGAGAATCCCTAATCAACAGCAACCAAAAGCCCCATATTCTCTCTCATTTTCCCACCAGTCTGTTGCTGAAGCCTAAACTCTTTCCATTTGGAATTAGTCTTGTACTCTGCACCTTGCCCTGCTGATTTCTCACTGTTAAAAGTCTCACTCCTAATTTGTTCTATATTATCAAAGTCTCCTTAGGTTATTGACCTGCTAATTATGTTTCCCAATTCATAATAAAGCACTAAGAGTTGAAAATTATTTAATGTGTGCTTTCTAATTAATGAATTTGCTTTTTAACCTGGTATTTAACATACCCTAAGGCATAAATTGGTGAATAAAATAGGAATTTTAATTGTTCTAACAGATGTATATAGAAATATCTTAGCTCTGGTAGGACATTCAACATTCCTTGAGTATTTCCACATAAAGATGATTTTAATAGGAGCTAGCTGTCCCATTCCCATTATCAACACAAAGTTATGAAGAAATGGAAGGAAACTGTCAGATAAAGATTAGATGATAATAGTTAAGGTAATATCATGAGTGGTAAGTAAGCTGAGAACTTAGGTAATATA
>NW_007763531.1:0-488 GCF_000696425.1 Galeopterus variegatus
CAGAGAAGGGGCTATTTAAGGGACTGGATATTTTTGAAATGTGTTTATGATTTTCCTCAGAGATTTCATTTAAAAATGTTTTATGTCTGGCTGGTTAGCTCAGTTGGTTAGAGCACAGTCTTATCACACCAAAGTCACGGGTTTGGATCCCCATCTGGCCAGTTGCCAAAAAAAAATGCTTCATGTGTTTGGGTGGAAAGCAAAGAACAAGAGATGAGGCAGCAGAGTGATGTTGTTCCGTCTTGCTTTTTTAACAGGAATTCCTGACCATGGTTCTGGCTAAATAGTTTCCTGGATAACACACAGCATCACTTTAGAAGTGTTGCTGGGAGGGCTGACAAGTGAGGAACTTGGCATCATACAACCATGATACTTTTTCAAATTAATATTATCAAGAAATAATAAAATCATGCAAACAAGCATAAACATGGGGAAAATAAATTTGGTGCTATCTAAAAATAAACAAAAAACTCTAGAGATGGAAAATC
>NW_007763531.1:5837-6291 GCF_000696425.1 Galeopterus variegatus
TGTATTGAAAGTGTTTCCTGCTACACTAAGACAAGAGCTGTCAACTCATATTGAGACAACTATGAAATGTCTATACGGAAGGATGTGTTAGAGTGTTTTTGTATGTGTGTGTTCAAAAGAGTGAAAGTGAGGAAAGAGGTGTCTCACATTTCATAATTACCTTCCTGTCTATTGGAAGTTAAAATACTTTGCTCAGAGTGTGAGGACTGTCTCAAGGGACACTCATATAGCTAATTTTTTAGGCTAAGTACAGAGAAGGGGCTATTTAAGGGACTGGATATTTTTGAAATGTGTTTATGATTTTCCTCAGAACTTTCATTTAAAAATGTTTTATGTCTGGCTGGTTAGCTCAGTTGGTTAGAGCACAGTCTTATCACACCAAAGTCATAGGTTTGGATCCCCATGCTGGCCAGTTGCAAAAAAAAAAAAAAAAAAAATGCTTCATGTGTTTGGG
>NW_007763532.1:0-409 GCF_000696425.1 Galeopterus variegatus
TTTTTTTAGAATAACTGAATGTCAGAGTGGCAAGGTACTTATTCTGACAGCCTTTAAAAGTATTGTTAAAAGTCTGATATCTAAATAAACTGAAGTCACCCATTTAATTATTTAGTTTTTCCTGAGGAAATTCTACCTAAATTTCAACTCATCACCAAAGGCTGTCAGCCCTGGCTGTCATGTTCCAGCAAATAACTCAATAATAATGTCTGGTTGAGATGTGCTAAGTGGAACTGGCATAGAGCGGCACCCCAGCTGTAGGGTGAATTGCAGGCTCAAGGTCAGATGGAAGTTTGGTAAAATATTACTTAAATTAATTTAACACTTGCTTTATCTCCTGTACTTGAGCACTGGTCCTTCTTTTGATAACTAGTGTTGGACTTTAAGTTTTTGTCCAAGGAGACAGCCC
>NW_007763532.1:2826-4126 GCF_000696425.1 Galeopterus variegatus
TCTCTGTGCACCCAACCTTTTTCCATCCTTGGGGACTTTTAAACTGTGCTTATCTTTGTGGGTTGGGATTTCATAACACCAGTAATCTTAGAGTCACAGAAGGGTGAAGATAGAAAGGTCTCAAAGACCAGTCCACTCAGTTGTCCTTTTTTATAAACTCGGAAGGTGAGTCCCAGAGAGATGAACTGCCTGAAGTTACTCAGCTAGCTGGGAGTAGAAATTGGCCTCAGATTTATGTCTTTAGGACTCTTTCTAATTCCTAGAAAGCCTCCTCCTTTCGAATGCCCTTCTCTTTCTTTCCTTTCTACTTCCCCTATCTTTCCACAGATAGCCACATGATGACAGGCAGGTCTCCTGCTGGTCACCCTCTTTCCAGACGTTCTTCGATGCTGTAACCTGTAATCTTGAAGTGGGCTCTTCCTCCGTGACTCCTTCCTTGGGTTGGATTTCTCGACTATGGACTTGCTCTCTCTTCTGGGTTGGTTCCGATTTGCACATGTGCTTACTCACCGAGCCTGACCTGCTTACTGCCCTCACCCCTAACCTGCCTCAGCCCTCACAAACCTGGCCTCAGCTTGGACAGCTCACTCTTCTTGGTAGAGAATTATGGAATTATTCTGTAGAGACAAAGAGGGGGTTCTGTAGCTATTCTGTAGAAATAGTGATAAACAGATTTCTAAAATATGGCCCATACTTGCCACAGTAGATTAAGTTTCTCTGAAGCTTCTTGCTGTACCTAAATTTTCTTATAAAATGTTTCATTCCCATGGGTAGCTCTGGAAACAAAGAACTTTGAACACTGCTCCAGGTGCATTTATTTTATCCCCCTGACTTGAATGATTTGCTATGATTTTAGTTTACTGTGAAAATCACTCACAGATGAGCCGTGGAAAGCTTTAGCCTGGTCCTGTACCCTAGCCTACTCGGTCTTTCACAGCTGAGGCCACACAGCCTCATTTGAAGGATCCAGGTCCAAGGAATAATCTTAATATCAGTAGGAGGGAATGTGTTACGATTCCAGGCCAGTAGCTCAGAGGTTTGGTGGGAAGTTGTCGTTCCTGTTCATCCTGCTCAGATGTTCTAGTGACTTGTCCTATTCTTTCTGACCAAGTCCCCACCTTGTGCCCCATATCATGGAAACCAATATTCTACCTGACCTTTTAGGTTTTAGGATTTAGGGTCCATCCCTGAATTTCCTACTCTGAACTCCAATACCTGAGGTTAGATTTCTGTTACCTGTCAGAGCTTCCAGTGTCAACAACCTGCTTGTCTTGTTTTCCCCCTCTGTGTCATTCATTCA
>NW_007763532.1:5577-6291 GCF_000696425.1 Galeopterus variegatus
AAAATTGTGTGAGCATTATGAAACCTAGATCCACCCACTCTTTACTTGCAAACGTATCTACCATGCTCAGGCCACACAGGAAAGCAGATGGAAGCAACAGTGCCTCTTCCAGGCAATCGTCCCCAGTGTCTCCCCATGTGGTCATTACCTCCCAAGTTTCCGAATCCCTCATTCATACCCTCAGGATCAATATCTACCTATTTGATTTGGACTTTTTCTTCTTGAGTATGGAAACCATTTCTCTGGTTTGGCTTTCCCTGACAGGGGAAACAAAATAAAACGTTAATTAGAACTTGAAGGGCATCAATAAAGTCATATCGGTTTGACAGGATAAACTGTTGGAAAGAATTCAGTTCTGGGTATATGATTACCATTTATGAGAAGTATGACCTTGATCACGTCACTTAACTTCTCTGAGCCTCAGTTTTCTCATCAATGAAAGGAATTAAAATGGCACAGTAGATCTCCCTTGGCCTAAAGGCTGGTAGAGGCACCCTGGAGCCAGCCAAATTTCAAGGTCTAAGCTGACACAACCCTGTTCCTGGAATGGTTTCTCAAATGCAATGTGCTCAGGCTGGCCATAAATACCTGCCATGAGGCAATTACAGTGGTAAGTCCCAACTGGCATCATTCTGTAAAGAAAAGGCATTCGTTTATTCACTCATTTGTTTAGGCACACCTTGTCTTAGAAAAGATGAATGTCAGTTTATAAGC
>NW_007763533.1:0-2074 GCF_000696425.1 Galeopterus variegatus
GCCTTAGACCACATCAGACAGTCTATGCTCACAATAATTTATAATGGGAACTATGGGTAATGTGGTAAGCTACATTAGGAAGGGGCTAGGGTCATGGTCAGCCGTGCAGGAGCTCAGTGATGTCTACATGACCAAACCACAATAAAACATCTGGGTACCAATTCTTAGATATGCTCCATGGTTGGCAATACCCCAGTGTACATTCTTACACATCATTGCTGGGAGAAATTAGGAGTGTACAGAACTCCCCTGGGTGATGACAACTGAAAGCTTATTGCACATGAAACTCACCTAACTCTTCCACTCATACCTCTTGAATTGGATGATTTTAATGTGTATAATTTCACTGTAACAAACCATAATTCACTACATAAAAGAAATTACATTTTTAATATTTTTAGGAACAGCATTTTTTGAAAAGTTCCTTCACAAATAATTTACATCAATTTAGTGTATGAATTTAGGATGCTAAATATTAAATATTAAAATAATGCTGAAATAATTACACTTAATGGGACTACATCAAACTAAAAAGCTTCTGGACAGCAAGGGACACAGTCAGCAAAGTGAAGGGACAACCTACCAGAATGGGAGAAGGTTTGCAAACTACATATCAGATAACGGGTTAATATCTGGAATGTACAAAAAACTCAACTCAACTGCAAAAAGACAAATAACCCGATTTAAAAATGGACAAAGAACCTGAATAGACATTTCCCAAAGAAGACATACAAATGGCCAACAAGCACATAAAAAAATGCTCAAAATTGCTAATCATCAGAGAGATGCGAATTACAACCACAATGAGATTTCATCCTTTCCCAGTCAGGATGGCTATAGTGGAAGAATCTTTGAAATTTCCTGAAATATTACAGATGTTATGGGAAAGTAACTTTGTAGAGGTATTTCCAAATTTATCAGCTATCCTATACATTTATAAAGTAGTCCCAATTAGTTGTGAATCTGAAAAAAAACTTTTCTAAACTATCAAAAATGAAAAAAAAAAAAAGAGTAGGATAAACCATGCTAGAGGAAAAATGACTTATATTTCTATTCTGTCCATATGAAACATTCTAAAATTGTCACATGAAATGATAAATCAGGAAGTATGCAACCAAAAATTTAAGGAAAAGGTATTAGAGAGGTGTCTGGTAATTCAATGATAAAAATATTGTGTATTTTTTCTGGATTTTGCAATGTTTGTGACATTTGTTATTTTTTTAAAAAAATTAAAATTCATTTGAATTATTATCAATCTAAATAAAAGTTCAAGGTCATAAAAAATGACTATTATCAACAAGATAGAAAATTACAAATGCTGGTGAGGATGTAGAGAAAAGGGAACATTCCTACATTGTTGGTGGGAATGTAAATGGGTACAGCAGTTGTGGAAAACAGTGGGGAGGCTTCTCAGAGAACTAAAAGTAGATTCTGTCTTATGATCTGGCTATCCCACTCCTGGGTTTATTCCCAAAGGAAATAAAATCAATATATCAAAAAGACATCTGCACTCCTATGTTCTCTGCAATGCTGTTCACAATAGCCAAGAGACAAAATCAACCTAAATAGCCATCAACAGATAAATGGATTAAAAAATGATATATATATCACACACACACACACAATGATATATATGATATATATATATATATATATATTTATATATACACAGATGCACACAATGGGATGCTATTCAACTATGAAAAGAAATGATATCCTATCAGTTGCAGCAAAATGGATAGAACTGGAAACCATTATGTTAAGTGAAGTCAGACACAGAAAGACAAATAGCAAATGATCTCTCTCATATGTGGAATCTAAAAAAAAAATAAAAAGTGGTTCTCATACAATAGAAAGTAGAATAATGGTTATCAGAGGCTGGGAGGGAAAGGAAGGGGGTGGGGGGAATAGAAGGAGTGGACTATCAGGTATAAAACTAAGCTATTTACCCTTACTGATTCATTGTGCAGTATGTGCATGAAACCACACACTGTATTCCACAAAAATACATATAAATGAAATAGAAAAAACAAAACAATAGAGTGCAGAAATAGGGGGGAAAAAAGCAACTAAA
>NW_007763533.1:5582-6291 GCF_000696425.1 Galeopterus variegatus
AGGAGAGAGAGAAAGAGGAAGAGAGAGAGAGAGAGAACTAAAATCAGGAATGATGGAGTGGACATTACCACAAATTTTCAAAAATAAAAGATTATAATGAAATACTATTAACAATTGTATGCCAATAAATTAGATCACTTAAAAGAAATGGGCAAATTTTTAGAAAGACATGAGCTAACTAAACTGACTCAAAAGGAAATAGAAAATCCAAATAGATTTATTGTAGATAAAGACATTCAAATAGTAATAACAACGATAATAATAATAATCATTATTATTTTCCACAAAGAAAAGCTCTGCTTCATACAGCTTCACTGGTGAATTCTACCAACAATTTAATGAAGAATTAACACGACCATTCAAAATTTTTTTTCAGAAAAATGGAAGACAGGGGAACACGTATCAACTCACTATATAAGAATATTGTTATCATAATACAAACCTAAACATAGATATAACAAGAAGGAAAACTACAGACTGATATCCCTCATGAACATGGAGACAAAAATTCTTAACACAATTTTAACAAACTGAATTAAGTAACAATATTAAAAAATATGTAAATATAAAAAAAGATTATTCACCTTGACCTAGAGATTTATTCTTTGTATACAAGTTTGATTTAATCTATGAAAATTAATTAACATAACATACCATATATTAAATTAAATTAAAAATAAACATGGTCATCACAATAGACACAGAAAAA
>NW_007763534.1:0-235 GCF_000696425.1 Galeopterus variegatus
AGCCTGCCAAAGGACCAATTGGACTGGTCTTCCGCTATGGGCCTCTGAAGCTGGACTACTAATAAGGGCACCCTGCTGCTTTCATTTTTTTGTTGTTTTTGTTTTGTTTTGTTTGTTTGCTTTTGGGGGGGTTGTTTGTTTTCTTTTTTTTTTAATTTTTGTTTTTTCTTATACTTTTTTGCTTATTTTTTCTTGTTGTTTACTTTTTTCCTCTGCATTACTTTTTATGTTTTTT
>NW_007763534.1:5805-6290 GCF_000696425.1 Galeopterus variegatus
CCCCCTGCCACTAAGTGCCCCCTTGACTGGCCTGTCCAGGGGTCCCTTGGCCTGTCTTGGTGCTAAGAGCCACCCTGGCCTGGCCTGACTCTAAGACACCCCTGGCCTCGCCTAGCCTGGACTGCCTCTAAGGGCACTCCTGGCCTGACAGGCCTGCCCTAAATTCTTCCGTGGCCTGCCCTGTCACTAAAGTCACCCCTGCCCTGACCTGACCATAGGGTCCCCTGGCCTAGCCTGCCAAAGGACCAATTGGACTGGTCTTCCGCTATGGGCCTCTGAAGCTGGACTACTAGTAAGGGCACCCTGCTGCTTTCATTTTTTTGTTGTTTTTGTTTTGTTTCGTTTGTTTGCTTTTGGGGGCGTTGTTTGTTTTCTTTTTTTTTTTAATTTTTGTTTTTTCTTATATTTTTTTGCTTATTTTTTCTTGTTTACTTTTTTCCTCTGCATTACTTTTTATGTTTTTTTTCTTCGTTATATTTTTCCTG
>NW_007763535.1:0-452 GCF_000696425.1 Galeopterus variegatus
TCAGTGCTATATTTCATTAGAAATTCTAGTGAATGTTGAATTGTAGAATCCTAATTTAATATCAGTGCCCCTACTGAATATAAGAACAGCAGTCCAGTAATATATTTTCATTGTCTGATACGTAGGGGTAGAACCTTGTTGATAGGTGCTTATATTATGACTCTTTCATTAGTTCATGAAAACCTATATTTAATCTTGGCAATTCCACTCTTAGAATTGAAATGGGCTTTGCTAGACAAGAGTGTAAACTCCTTTCTCTCACAGTCTTGAAACCCACTACATACTTTATTTGGCTACCAATGAAGAATGACTTAACTCAGAAGTCAAGCCATCTAACTGGTATGTGACTGCCAATAATAGTTCATGTTTTCTGTTCCCTTAAAGACAAAACAATTAATTCCTGAGGAAAGTACTAGTTGAAGATGACACAAGGATAAAAATACAGCTTGCTG
>NW_007763535.1:5835-6290 GCF_000696425.1 Galeopterus variegatus
TGAAATCATCTTATATCTGACAGGTTTGTGTCTCTACTGTTGGCTTCTGAGAGCTACAGAGCACAATTTTATATCATGTCCAACACATCATTCTGCAAGTAGCTATAATTAATTAAGTACATGTTGCTCATTGAAATCTCAATTACTAAAAGGAACTTTGATTTAAAATATTATTTTTATATTTTTAAGAATAATTTATAAAGAAAACTGATTTTTTTAGTGGTTGAAATGTGAATTTCCACATATAAAATATAATTAGTGGCATTAGCTTTATGTTCTTTGACAAATCTTTTTTTCATTTTTATTTTTACACTTTTGCGTATTTTCACAATTTTCTATGAGAGGTTGTGTTATTTTTTGAGGTTGCAACAGGGATAACTGCACAAAAGAAAAGCCCTAAAAACTCTGGAACTAAGTGTAAAAGATGGAAGTAGGCTTTTGAGTTCTTGGTCTTC
>NW_007763536.1:0-515 GCF_000696425.1 Galeopterus variegatus
TATTATGTATATGATATATATACACACACGTGTGATATATACTTGTACATATAAGATACATATAAATGGGATATATACAGATTGATCTATCTAACTACCAACTGAGCGACATTGAGATTGAGATTTATGTCAAGCAATTGGCTTCCACGTGATTGTGGAGGCTGGCAAGTCTGAAATCTGCAGGGCAGGCCAGCAGGCTGGGACCCAGGGGAGAGCTGGTGTTGCAGCTCAAAGCTGAAAGAAATCTGCTGGCAGAGTTTTCTCTTCGGAGGGGACCTCAGCCTTTTGTTCTGCTCAGGCCTTCAACTGATTGGATGAGGCCCACCCACGCTGTGGAGGGTAATGTGCTCTACTCAAAGTCTCCTGATTTAAAAGTTATTCACATCTAAAAAAATACTTTCATCTAGATTGGTGTCTGACCAAATACCTGGGTGCTGTGGCCTAGCCATCCTGGCACATGAAAGGAGCCATCTCACTAAGTGATCCAGGTGCATTACTGAAGGTCCCCAGCCTCT
>NW_007763536.1:6068-6290 GCF_000696425.1 Galeopterus variegatus
CTTCTGGCCTGTAGAGTTTCTGTTGAGAAGTCTGCTGTTAGTCTGATAGGAGCTCCCTTACAGGTGACTTGATACTTTTCTCCTGCTGCTTTTTAGATTCTCTCTTTGTCTTTGAGCTTTGCCAATTTTACTATAATATGTCTTGGAGAGGATATTTTTGGATTGAATCTGCTGGGGATCTTTGGGCCTCCTGGATCTGAAGGTCCATGTCTCTCCCTATAC
>NW_007763537.1:0-576 GCF_000696425.1 Galeopterus variegatus
TCATCAGCTCATTGATAAATATGCTGAGTGGATCACAAGTCTGTCCTTTATCTTCCAGGTACCAGTTACCCTCTCTTCCTTGTGTCAAGTGACAAGTGTAAACTGTGCAGGCAAGTGTCTTATTCTGTCCTGTAAAGACAGGAAATGTGGCTACCATAGACTTCCCAACTGAGAGTATGCTGTCATCCGTGTTAGTACGTTTCATTGGCCCTAATGAGGCAGATTGCCTGTCCACGTTACCCAGGTCACGGGCACTGGAAGCCCTGGAGCGCAGGGGCTGAGGTGCTTTGTATCTCCCCCCGTGCTTTGTTCAGACTCACATCTGTGTACAGGGTGCACTCACTGCCATACGTGTTTGCTAGCGCTGACCTCTTCTAAAAATGTCAGATGTGATAAACTGAGAGAAGTGTCTTAACACCAAACTGATAACAGCAGGATTTGAAATGGACAGAATATTTCCTTTCCGAAAAGTTTCGGAAATGGCCCATGCATCTTCCAGCCTGCTAAAAAAGAAAAACTGCGAATCCCCTTCCTCCTTTTAACACTTTCCACCCCACACTGAGGGCCTGTCTGACA
>NW_007763537.1:6007-6290 GCF_000696425.1 Galeopterus variegatus
GCCAGCGTGAGCTGGCTCCAGCACATCCCTCAGAACCTCTAGCACACTGCCCAAGACATACGTCCTTTCTAATAGGACCACCTAGAAGGGCAATGGGACCTCAGGAGAGACACCTGAAGGTGGACCACAGGATGACTGCGGCTGCATGCTGGACCTATTCCTATTCCACTTGCTTTTCTGGATCTGCCCTCTGCCCCCTCTTACCCTCCCGTACTCTGCGACGAGCCCCAGGAGGCAGGCTGGTACAACACCGGGCTTCCTTACCCTCTGCCTTCTGATGGGG
>NW_007763538.1:0-224 GCF_000696425.1 Galeopterus variegatus
TCTCCCTACTCTCACATTTAGTCTTTGTTTTTACATCAGTTGGTTTCCACTAAGTTGTGGACTTCTTTAGACAAGGGCCAGACGACCTACTGTCTTCTGACTTCCGTCCTCTTCCACAGCACCCTAGTGCTTGTCCAGTGTCTGCCATGAATGGTAGCATAAGGCAGAAGCTTAACACATTTCCGCTGAATTAAATTACTTCTTCCCCTATGGATAAAGACATA
>NW_007763538.1:5989-6290 GCF_000696425.1 Galeopterus variegatus
AGTGGCAGGGAGCTGGCGGGTACAAGCAGATCACATGGCGAGAGGAAGCAAGAGAGAGAGAAGCAAGAGAGAGAGAGGTGCCAGGGTCTTTAAGCAACGAGCTGTGGTGGTAACTAATAGAGCGAGAACTCACTCATTAATCCCCCTCCCCAGGGAGAGCATTAATCCATTCATGAGGAATCCGCCCCCATGACTCAATCAGAGTCCAACACTGCCACATCAGAGATCAAATTTCTACACGAGTTTTGGAGGGGACAACACATCCAAACTCCATCAATCAATGTATTTCCTTTCTCCATAT
>NW_007763539.1:0-392 GCF_000696425.1 Galeopterus variegatus
CAAAACAAACCAAAACAAAACCAAAACACAAAAAACCTGAGTGGAGGAGGCTGGTTACCAGAGATAGTATTGGATTTGTGAATAAAATTAAAGTTGAAAGGGGACCAAGAAAATATGTGATATTAGAATTGAGAATGATAACAGAAACAAAATCCAGAGTAAAAGAATCAATACTAGAATTGTCCTTGAAAGAAAGACCAGTAACACAGAATGAATAATTAAAAATCTGACATTTATGTTTTGAGGAATAATGCACTAAGATTCTATACTACAAATGCTTTTCATCAAAATTGTAATTGCAAATTTGCGAAAATATAACCAGAGCTTCCAGAAAATTTGAGAATGTTCAGATTTCTGATGCTTTTAACTTAAAATAATGATAAATAAATAAA
>NW_007763539.1:6089-6290 GCF_000696425.1 Galeopterus variegatus
AAGAATGGTGTGAATACTGAAAGTAATTTAGATTTCTGACAGAAATGGTGATCATTTATGGTGTAAGAATGGGTACTAAAGTTAGAGAATTATTTGTGTTAAGGAGATGAGTTAACAGAGGACAGAAATTAAAAGCTCAATGACAGTAGATTAAAATGGTAGAGGAGAATAGCACTGAATCTGGGTCGGTCTATTGCATTG
>NW_007763540.1:0-1410 GCF_000696425.1 Galeopterus variegatus
GATGAAGAGTCCTGCCTTCCCAGTGGCTTCTGCAGACTTGGCCTGGCATCTCTCAATTACAAGCAGCTAATGTGGAGCAGCACATACAGGGAGACGCTGCTACGTTAGAAAATTCAGTCAGGCTTAAACCAATAACTTCCTTCTTCTACTGTCTCACTTTTCCCCATGTGTGCCACTGACTTGGACGTCTGGACTAGGACAGGAACGAGGATCTAAGAGGCCATGAAAAGATCATGTGCAAGTTGCCAAAGGTTTGAAAGGTGCAAGAAGCAGACCTCTGATGCCCAGGCAGTTTTTTACATATCACTGCCCATTTTAGGTGTTATTTAGTTAGGGACTGAGGAATGAAATAGAGTTGCCAGTGTTAAGAGTAGGAATTCTGTGATAAAAAGAGTTTAACAAATGCCTTACCTTGTATGTTTGCTTTTGAAAAACTTCAGTTGCTTGATTTAAGGGAAAAGAATCCAAGTGCTAAATAACTCTCATAAATCCAGTAAACTAAACTTTTAAATACAATGAACATTAGTTCTAGCACAGTGTTTTATTACTGAGAATTACTTGTGAGATTTTACCTAAAAATCCTATCTAAATTTATTTCTTAAATTCATATTTCAAATTATTGTTAAAAGGCTGTTAAAATAATAGGTCGCTATGATGCATTACAGTATATGAAATTTCAAATATACACAGCTACTTTCTAAGCCCAAAAATACTAACACATGGCTTTGTTTTCTTTTATATGTTTTAATACATAATTTTAAATCTTTCCAGACCATGTTTTAAATGTTACGGTTGATGGTAACCATCCTAGTTAATTGATCTTCCACTAACATTGATTTAACAGTACTCTTTCAGGGGCTACAAAATCTTTTTAATTTTATAATATATAACACTCCCTTATCATGTGAAATCTCATCCTCTGGATTGTCATACCTAGGTTTCCAGTATACAAATCCAAGTGATCTTCTGCTGTGGTCTGAATGCTTATGTCCCCTGCTCCAAAAATTCATATGTTGAAATTCTAACCCCCAAGATGATAGTATTTGGAGGTGAGGCCTTTGGGGTTAGGTTATGAGGGCAGGACCCTAATAATGGGATTAGTGCCCTTATAAAAGGGGCCACAAAGAGACTCCTCCTGGCCCTTCTATCATATGAGGACACTGTGGGATGATGCCATCTATGAACCAGGAAGTGGGCCTTCACCATACCCAAATCTGTCAGCACCTTGATCTTGGACTTACCAGCTCCAGAACTGTGATAAATAAATTTCTGTTGTTTATAAGCTACCCAGTTAATGGTATTTTGTTATAGCAGCCTGAATGTACTAAGACATCCTCCCAGTTAGTATTGTCTTGACCCAATAACAGTGTGGTAGCTTCAAAATATGTCCACAAAGTCATTGATTCTCTC
>NW_007763540.1:1920-6290 GCF_000696425.1 Galeopterus variegatus
TCTCTCCTTTAAAAGTTGGAGCTTAATTCCTTTCCCTGTAAGTAAGCCTGGACTTAATGACTCTTCTAGCAAATAGTATATGGAGAAAAGAATGCTGAGTGACTTCCAAGACTAGGTCACAAAAGGCATTGTGGCTTTCTGCCTGCTCTGTCTTGGACCACTTGCTCTCAAATGACATGTTGAGATGACACTCAGCAACTCTGGGGAGAGGTTCACATGGCCAGGAACTGAGACCTCCTGCCACCAGCCAGTGAAGAGCAAGGCACCCAGAATCCAGCCAACAGGTTCTTGAGTGAGCTATTTGGAAGTAGATCCTCTGGCCTGCATTAGACCTGCTGATGACTAGATCTGGCTGACATCTAGACTGAAATTTAACGAGAAACTCCAAAACCACCCAGCTAAACTACTCCCAGGTTGTCAACTCTCAGAAACTCTGAAATAACAAATGTTTGTAGTCTTTAACCTTAAGATTTGGTGTAATTTGTTATGCAACGATAACTAATATAACCAGTTAAAATTTTCAAATGTTCCTAAAGGGGGATCATTATTACCTTGATTATAATTGCATATGATTAACAGAGAATAATTTATGTAAATAAATATGGACTATTGAGACTTTGTCAAAAATATTGCTTGACTCCAGATCAGAATGTAAAACTTAATTTATATAACCCGTATCCTTATTTTAATTACAAATAAACCAAATACAGAACTGAGAAGCCACTGAATATATACAAATACCTATTATTTTTGTGTTTGTTATACAAATTCATACTTTCCAATAAAGAATGTGATAAAATATTAACCAGAGTATATGAAAGTAAAATACAATTAAACTTTTAAAAACTGGAAGTTACGTGAGATATTACATATTTATACCATACTGCTGTGAGCTAAATTGTACCCCTACTCAAAAAATTTATATGTTGAATCCCTAACTCCCAGTACTTCAGAATGTGACTACATTTGAAGATAGGGCCTTTAAAAAGGTAATCAAGGTTAAATGAGGCCAATAGGGTGGGCCGTAATCCAATCTAACAGGTGTCCTCATAAGCAGAGGAAATTTG
Organism: Galeopterus variegatus; assembly: GCF_000696425.1. Lineage (NCBI taxonomy): Eukaryota > Metazoa > Chordata > Mammalia > Dermoptera > Cynocephalidae > Galeopterus > Galeopterus variegatus. Next base: position 2,988 of record NW_007763540.1, read on the forward strand.
GACAAACAAAAGAGATGCCAGGAATGCATGCTCAGAGAAGACAGGGCATGTGAGGACACAGGGAGAAAGTATCACCTGCAAGCCCAGGAGAGAGGCTCTCAGAAGAAACCAAACCCACCAACATCTTGAGCTTGAACTTCCAGCCTCCAGAACTGCAAGAAAATTAATTTCTGTTGTTTTAAACCACCCACTTGGTGGTATTTTGTTATGGCAGCTGTAGAAATCTAATACAAATAACCAAGAAACATTAAGAAGACACTCCCTTTTATATTCTTAAATTTTCCAGATTACCTAAGTCCCGCTCAAAACATTTTACATAAAGTTTTAATTTTAGGGCAAAATTTTTAAATACTTCATGGCATTGAATATATAATGTCCCAAATATACATCACATTTTAAAACTGCACTTAACTACTGCAGAACTGATGAATTTCCCAAGTTTTAAAATCAGATTTTGAAATGTAAAGTATTTATTTTTTAAAATCTTCCAATTTAGAATAGTCATTGTGGGAAATAAATGAGATTTAAAATCAACCAAGAAGAGGGAGGTTGTTCGTTTAATCCAGCTCTCTCCTTCCCCCACCCACCATTATCTCCATGCTAAAATCGTTGCTTTTATTATTAAGCAAGATTCTAAAGTGTAACTTTTTCTTTCCTTTTATAGCTCTCATTTCAGGCCAAATTTTTTTATCAATTAATTGGCCTGTATTTTGTTTTCAGAGGCACAGAGTTAAGTTTATCACATGAATTTAAAATTGGTGAGACTCAATAACACAGATTATAGGGGGAAAAATTGGTAAAGAAAAAAAAATGTTTTTAAAACTGTTTAAATTCTATTCTAGTTTAGTGTCATACAGAGACTCTCAGTATCACACCACGTGTACACTCGTTCTGTGTCCTATGGCTTAATTGTTGCTATTCTCAGGTCCAGGTTGCTCTATATTTCACCGAAAGTAGACCAGATTATTGTATAAAGAAACCATGGGCTCACTATGTAGTGTCAAAAGATGAAATTACAACAAATTTAGTTTAAAGGTCTTAACGGGCTCTTATTTGCAATTCTAGAATTGGGTGATAGCTCATTCTGAGTGTTCCAATGAGCTGAGCAGAGGAGTTTGGTTTTATAAGCAGAAAAGGGCTGAAGAAAGCAGAAACAGAACAAAACTTAAGTGTTAACCACAGTCACCCTACTGGTCACTTTACAGCTGCTTTCTATGTAAAGGTTAAAGCAGAGGGGCTTCCTTATCATGCCAGCTATCACGGGTTTACATTATTTATCCCCAGAAACAAATATTGATTATCTGTAAATAAGTCACATGGTTGTCCAGGGAGCACATTATTAGAGATCTCTTTAGTCTTTGAAATTTTTAGTTTTAGAATATGTGACACCAAGTTTTGTTGAATATAGAACAGCTGATTTCTTCTTAAGCACTGCCTGATGAGTTTTACTTTGCCATGTAAATTGTATCTCACTTAAAAGTCTTTGAACTCAAAAACTTTCAACAAGGAAAAGTGCACTGAATATTTTCAAACAATACAGAATGTAACATTGATTCATGTGATGGATCAGGCACTCGTACAACATTAAAAAGTGTTCATGAAAATTCTCAGGGTTTCAGAGTTTAAAAAGGAATCTGGCTTTCCTCTCGAGGAGTCCAGCTCCTAGTTAAAACTGGTGTGTGATTTTTCAGACCTGACCATAGTCAATTACAAAGGTTTTACCTTGCAGGCCTCACATGGGGAAAACTGCCTACCACAGCCAACTTGATGCACAGCCAGGGTTTTGCAGTCTCTCTGTGAAGGGAGATGCAGTCAAGGACTCAGACCTCTCTAGCTGATCACGTCCTTTGCATATTTACAATCCTATTCCTTTTACATTCATTCTTAAGACTCTTTATCTGAGGCTTTGGACAAAGGTCCTTTCAGGCACATCTGCTGAGCCCTCCTTATGGTGGGAAAAAAGGAAATCTTAAAGACACTTTCCCCACTCTGACTCAGTACCCAGTACCTTCTCACTCCTAGTCCTTGCCCCCACCCTCAGCCTGACACCAAGGTTTGTAAAAATGCTAGAATCTTCTGATTGTTCTTCCCTCAGCTGTGAGAGGAACCCACATCTCTGCTGATCTGCCTGCCCCTGGACCTGTGCAGCACTCTATGTGGGAAAATGAAACAGGAGGAGTTGGTGCTTTCTCCAGTTTTAGCCTCTTGCTTCTACCATGCCTCCTTGGACAGACTTTTCAGTTATTCTGAGACCTGTTACCTGAGAGACTTTATCTGCAGCATCATACAACTGTTGTTCACAGTGCAGTTCCACCTCTCACCTTCTCATAACTTGTCATCGCCTCCCCCAGAGCCCATTGGAGCTTGTCCCAGGCTATTGTCTGTTCTTTGGGCCATTCATCTTCCCTAAAAATTACTTACTCTTCTTCTTACATCTCCCACTTCCCTCTCCCCTATGAAGAGGGTTTTTAAGCTTCAACCATGTGACCCTTCTTTGAGTTTCATACTTTGTGTGGCTCCCTTGTACATGTGCAAGTTAATAAATGTGTGTGCCGTTTCTCCTGTTAATCTGGCTATTGTCAGTTTATTTCACCAGACTCAATTATCAAACCTTCAGAGAATGTGGAGTATACTAACATTTATAAAGCAAATGTATTTCACAGGGGCTAGCCTACAAAGCCCTGTAGTTTTAGGTTTAGCCTAACTTTTAAAATTATACACAGAAATTTTAAGCTTGCAAAAGACAGGAAACTTTCCCCAGGCTAAAGTCTCTGTTGTAGATAAAGAATTGTAACACAGCAAAGTTGTTGGTTCAAGGGCAGATGCCTTTGGAGCAGGTTAACCTACTGATTGATATGTTAAGAAAGTTGCTTTATTGTTATGCAAAAATACTGAGGAAACTGCTATAGGAAAAGACAGTATTTGCTAAGAACAAGCTTTTGTTGGTGGATCAACTTAACCTTTTGCAAATTGCATTATGGAACATCTCTTTGTCATTTCACTGATGCTACCAGCTTCTATTGTTAAACTATACTTAGCCATAACTCCACCTATGTTCCTTTTCCGTAACCTCCTGCCCTGGAAAATAAATACTGGGTGAAGACCCCAGTCTGGTGTTATTTTTCCAAGGAGCAATGCCTCTCTCTTGAGGGTTCCTGGAAAATTAACCCCTTCAGGGCTTCTCACTGCTCAGAAAAAATGGGCTTTGAGTAATCCTTTGCATCTCTGTCACCCTGAGTGAGGCAAAGTGACAGAGAAAAAGTTTGAACTTCCCTACAATAACCAATAGGTCAACGAAGAAAT
>NW_007763541.1:0-427 GCF_000696425.1 Galeopterus variegatus
CAGCAGCATGGGTGGATCTCAATCTGGGTTCATCATAAAGAAAACCAGATGCAAAAGATTGTATACCAAATGGCTCCAGTCTTACAAAGTTTGAAAGCAGCCACAACTCACCTGTGCGGTTAGAAGTTAGAAGAGAGGTTACCTTTGGGAGGAAGAGTGATTGCAGGGAAGGGTGTGTGTGTGCTGGTCCTGTCCATTTTTACACCTGGGGGGTTGCTAATCAAGTGCACTCTCTTTGTGGCAGTTCATTGGGATGGACGTTTATGATTTGTGCTCTCTTCTGGTTGCATGTTAAATCTCAACAGAGAAGCTTGCTGAACACTCAGGGGTTCTAGGTTTCCTCTGCTACTTGCCAGTAGGATTTCCCCAATTCTGTTTGAGGGTGAATTTTGTGCACCCACACTCCAGGGCTACCTCTGTCCTACTT
>NW_007763541.1:2383-2661 GCF_000696425.1 Galeopterus variegatus
TGCTGTCTTGCAGGACTTTTGGAAGACCTGGAGTTATGGACCATCGAGAAGACCTAAGTCATAGGGACTTTATTGACAGGACCTGCTCTTCTTGGTGGGAAAATTGCTAGTTTTAAGTTGGTCTTCAGATTCAGGGTAATAAAACAACCCCAAATATATGAGAAGGAGAAACACCTCAACAAATAACAAAACAAACTAGAAGCTTTGTGAGAAACTGCGCCTCGTTCTGCCTCATCCTACTCTTTCCCAGACATTCCTCTGTCCCTTGCTCCTCTCCC
>NW_007763541.1:6029-6290 GCF_000696425.1 Galeopterus variegatus
GATCAGACTTAGCACCTACTGTGACCAGCTTTGCCCCAGCAGTGTGGGGTAGGAACCTAGACGCTATGGGCTTAGTGTAGAAATTCCTGTATGGAATTATGAGGTGAGGCAAAGGATAGAGTCTCTCCGCCCCACCTGTGGTCACACCACAACATTGCACCTGCCCATCAAGGCGTACCAAAGGCATCCTTCTTCCCATATGATCCTTGCATTATTCTTTTTCTGTGACACCGTGGCAATTACTGGGACCTGGATATGGCA
>NW_007763542.1:0-987 GCF_000696425.1 Galeopterus variegatus
GGGGGGGGGGGGGGTCTAGTCTCCAGCTCCATGCCTCAGCTCCCCCTGGCAGGCCCCTAGGCGCTGGCAGTGTGTCTAGTTGTGGAAGGGGGGTCCTGTCCCTGGCTCCATACCTCAGGTCCCCAGGCAGGCCTCTTCCAGTTTTAAATTTCTGTGAATCTATGTGCTTAAGTATATATGTATCCTTTTTTGTTTGTTCAGTATTTTCATTCCTCTCTCTTTCCCTCTCTTCCTTTATTCCTCTATCAAACATTTATTATTATGTATTGAACCAAAACTAGGCACTATGAGATAAATAAAACATAGCCCTTTTCTGCATGTATTATATTTCTTTGTTTGTTCATAACAAATAACAGGCACCATTGTTGTAAACTTTGTTTGTTCATAACAAATAACAGGCACCATTGTTGTAAACTTAGTCACCTGAAAATTAGGCTTCTGCGGTAGTGATGAATAATTTTAACTTCCCATCAAACCATATGGCTGTACTAAGTAATGCAAATTGAGCTACTTTTATGTTCTTTTGCATCCTTTGGTGAATTGCCAATTAATAGTGCAGTGACTGAAAGAAGGAAATGAGTGAGGATATTGCTCAGATTATATTATCAATCTCCAAATACTCAACAGTTACATAATTTTATTATATTGACTTTTATATTTTTAAAAAAACTTAAAAAATTTTAACAGCCGTCTCAGAATGTGTTAATATTCAACCTCTCTGAAATATATTTATTCATTATTTTTTTTAACCAAGTCTTTCATACTTAGAATTCAAGGACTAGGATAAAAATCTAAATTTGTTTTTCCTTCCATTAGATAGCTTTGCTTAACAGATGTTTAAGAAAAAGGCCATTCATTCACAGATCTTTAAGAAAAAGGCCATTCATTCTATAGTTGACTAATTCATTTCTTTCTGAAATTTTATCTTTTTTTTAAAATGAAAATGCATTCATTGATTTGTTTATTTTTAGTCATTTAGATTTCATA
>NW_007763542.1:5571-6290 GCF_000696425.1 Galeopterus variegatus
CACTCGGTCAGACCTGCACAATGAAATAAAACGCATGTTATTTTACATCTCTGACTAACTGTGAACAGGGATAGATCTGGAAACTGCACAGCTGGAACTGTGTGCATCGGGCTCAAGCTTCATTCCTTGTGTTTGAATGTTGCCTGTCTAAACTCCTCTCTCCCTCAGAGCCACGCTTACAGTCCCTGCACCTTCATTTAGCACCAGTTATTGGTGTTTCAGTCATTGGATGTTGTTTCAGCTCTGCCAAGAGGGAGAAGGGAAAATATGAAGTAAAGTATCAGTGTTGTACATAAGAGTAGGGGTAATGTGGGGGAAAGAGCAGTGAATGTAGGAAAGAAAGAGTATGAGGGTTTTTTGTCATCGGTAGCAATTTCTTTTTAGTCTGAGGTTAGTTTTCAGTAGTTTTTATTTGTTTTTGAACTTACTTATATGGAATGAAAAGGTAAAATAAAAGTTGTGACTCCTTTATTCTCAAGGCCCAGAATCCTGTACAATGAAAATGACTTTATATATCGGGTTTCTGGATTCTTTTTTTTTTTTTTATGTCCTAGATGGCTCAAAATTATTTTCCTAAAAATATTGCCACCAGCCAAATTTCTAATTCAAATGAGTTTGAGGCCCTTCTGTCCAAACGGTTAGATTTTTCGAGCATTTGTGTTATTACCAGTAGGAATAATACTTTTAGAATCCACATTTGCAGACCCACTTTTTAACAA
>NW_007763543.1:0-659 GCF_000696425.1 Galeopterus variegatus
TGCTCAATACCACTACCACAGTGACTACTCAGTTCACGGTCAGCTTCATTGGCTTGGCTTCAGGGGACTCTGCAATGTGATACCTTATCATCTTCCCCTCTGCTCGCCCTCCACCTCATCTGCTGAAGCCCCCGAGTCTAGCTAAGTCTAACCCATACCTGGCATCTCCTTTCACCTCTCTCCCCTGCTAGTGTTCACTGTCCTCTTTCAAGTGAACCGGGTGCACACTGTCCTGGTTTTGAAGGCCTCTCTCAAGGCCCCTCCTCCAGGAAGCCTTCCTGGACTTCTACTGCTCATGTTGTTCTCACCCTCTGTGGAGATCCTATTGTACTCATCACTAGGATTGTGCAGTTTAACACTTTTTCCAAGGCATATGACATGATGAAAGAATGATTTTTACTTCCTTGAATATAGAAATGATTTCCCAGACTTCTGTGGTACACTTCCAAATATCACAGGGCTGTTCCTTAATTGATTAAAAGAAACAGATACATATTTCCAGGAATGTGTTAATGGTGTTCCCCACAGTAGAGTCAGCTTCCCAACGTATGTTGAAAACCGTGATGACCCTGAGAGATAATGCACAACTTTCAGACTTCACACAAAGCCAGGTCTGCTAAAGACTTTTACTTTAAAATCTAATTGTATTAATGAGCAAG
>NW_007763543.1:6050-6290 GCF_000696425.1 Galeopterus variegatus
GGTGTTTTTCTTCTCTCTGGAGGCTTTCATAACTTTTCTTAATTCTTGGTGTTGTGAAATTTTACTATAATATGCCCAGAAATGATTTTTTCTAAATTTTTTTTCTCATTCGCTGTCTTGAGCATTTTAGGGGATCTTTCTGTCTTGGGTACTATATTAGTTAGGGTTCTCCAGAGAGAAAGAACCAATAAGAGATAGATAGATAGATAGATAGATAGATAGATAGATAGATAGATAGAT
>NW_007763544.1:0-4061 GCF_000696425.1 Galeopterus variegatus
ATTTCATCTCTACCCCATCACAAGAATCACTGTCCCCCAAAAAGTTTGGCTTTTTTTTTTTTAAGTTCAGCCATGGGAATAACACCTTATTTTGTAATTTCTTCAGTGTAAGAATTATGGTTGTGGTCTAGTTTTGACACTACTCTTATAACCAAGGTATCTACTCACACCCAATAACAGCCAACTTCAATTAATTTAACACGCTTAACAAATATTTATTCAGACGTCCTGAGTGCCAGGCACTGTTTTATGAGCTGGGAACTCAGGGATAAAGCTCACACAGGCCTTTCCTTCATAGCTCTCACAATCGAGAGGAGGGACTGAATCTGAGAAGGAAAAACACTTCTCTTAAAGATGGGAAAAACCTGAACTTCATAAATAAGTGACAGCAAAAACTATACAACTAATTTTTAAAATAATTCAGTTTTTACAAAGGACAGAAAAGAAGGCATTTTTGACTATGATTTATGAATTTTCATTGCCTAAGTGAAGAATCTCTTTCTCAGAACATATTCCCTGTGCATCACCATGATTCTGCACATCGGAGCTTGCCGTCTTTGCCAGTTGTTTATTTATTCTATAACTTGAGGTCAGGACTACCCAATAGAAATATAATATGCCACATATACATTTTTAAGTGTTCCAGGAGCCACATTTAAAAAGCGAAAGGAAAAAGGTGAAATTCATGTTCGCAGTAAATTTTACTGAAACCAGTATATCTTACATATTATGTTTTCAGCATGTAATCAATATAAAAAGTACAAATGAGATATGTGCACTTTTTTACATTCTACTTTTGTGCTAAGTCTTTAAAATCTGGCATCTGTTTTACAGTTCTGGCACATCTCATTTCAGATCAGGATATTTCAAGTACTCAAGAACTGGACTTGGCGAGCAGATACTGTAATGGCAGAGCTGCTCTATGTTTGGTGTCTTATCTGATGAATCTGAGCCACCATTGTGGTTACTAGGCAGAGAGAAATGGGGACTGAGATTCTGGAAAAATATTCTGGTGTTAAACTGAGTTAAGTTTAGGTCAAAGTGGCCTCCATACATGGGTATAAGGTTTCTCCCAAAGCGGCCACCCTATATAGTGCCCTGTACCCTAGCTTATGTGTGACAAGTTGCACCCTAACCTAGATGTATACCTGGTAACCAAGGAACTGAGTCTCAGCCAATCATAGCAGCCAAACCCTCAACCAATCCTGGGCTGAAGGCTGCCGCATTACACACCAATAAGACAAAGGACAAGCTGCCCCTATCTGGTAATCTCCATATGTCACTTCCCATTTTCTGGTTATAAATACAGCTCACCACATTGGAGGTGGGGGCATTTTGAACTATTTTCAGTCTGAAATCCTGTCTAGTTCTAGAACTTTTCTCTCGTTCAAACAAACTTTGTTAAGTTTAACTGGTGTCAAGTGTTTTCTTTAACAGATTGGTGTAGTTGGCAGGATCTGAAGCAGAACTTCCAGCAACCCCCAGGAGCAGCAAGTGACAATGACGTAAGCTATCCACTGGGGCCCATTGAATCCAGTGATCTCTTGCAGCAACAGGAGGGTGCAGGTGTCTCCTGGATCCCGAGCTCCACTCATTTTGTGTTCTGAGTTTCTGGAATTTATCTGAGCAACTATTTTCCCTTTATTCCTTTTTTTTTTTTCTTTTCTCCCATACTCTACTGAATTGGATTCAGTTAAGAGGTTAAGTGTCTTAGTTAGACAGAATCTGAACTGGGTTCAGGGTCAGATTGGATTTGACAATCAACTTGATTGGACCCAGTTAAGGGCCTCAGGTAGGTTTTTGTTTGTTTGTTTGTTTTTTGTTTGTTTTTGTTTTTATTGTTTTTGCCTTTTTGAACCCAGGTTTTTGTGCTGTAAGAGAGCATATAACTTTTGGAAGTCATGATAGAAACAGGACTGGGTCCTGTAAGGAGTCTTCAGTCTGACTGAGTCAAATGGAACTGGACTGGGCTCAGTTGATAGGTAGTGTTAGCCTTACCAGAGGTAACCTAGAATTAAAGTGGCCACAATGAGGAAGTTTGATTTGGAGAGATAGAACTGGTTGATTTGTGAGGCATATAAGAAAATGAGAGATCAAAAACCCCACAAAAATAATGGAATGTATCCTCATTGCCAAATAAGAACACATGTGCCTAGAGGTACATAAAATACTAAATTAATGCAAATTCCCTCCTTAAAAGATTCTTTGCAAAAAGGAAAAAATAAAATAAAATAAATTAAATTAAACAACAGTCTAAGGACATGATAAAACATGATGAAAGAGGACTGTACTTTGAGACAACCGGGACTATTTTTCTCTCTGTTTTTACCTCAATTTTCTGAGTCTGTTAACCTTTTTGTTCAATTAGCTTCTTTTGCCAAAAAGAACGAGGAGAAATTATTTAGATTTAATTCCTAATTCTTAAGAGTATTCTGCAGAAAATTGATTGGCCTATTAGACAATCTTGCAAACAAAGGAAGCATGAGCCAGTTTGATATTGTGGGGCTTATTTAGAAACATTGTGGAACATTCTTAGCTAAAAATGCAACAGGGAGTATTCCCTGCAGCAACTGAAACAGTTTCAACTTGTATCCTACAATTAGACCCCTTAGCTGAGGCATAACCCAATTGTTTAAAAGCAGCAGGAGCAGCAGCCAAATTGGTGGAGGTCATCTGAGTTGATTTTGGAGAATGAGTTGCAGTAGGGTTGAGTATCACTCACTAAATAGACTAACATCTTATGAAACTCTTCTTTTGTCTTCTTCTAATCTAAAATGCTGCATTCTACTTAACCCTGGATGGTGGTGAAGACTGCAATGGTGTGAGTGTTGTGTAAAAATTAGTGACCTCTCATGTTGATTTACAAGATACTCCATTAGAGAACTGGGAGTTAATATTTTCTGTTGATGGGTCTTATGCCAGAAACTAAAAAAAGAAAATATCAGGCAAGGTATGCTATTACAATTCAAACTGCTCAGCAAAGCTTACCTTTGCTTAAGGTGTTCTTTCTTGGCCATCCTGTCTTCACTGGGCCTCTACCTACACCTCCTTTATTGGTGTAGGCAAATGATGGTATCTGAGCCTTAAGTTTCAGTTCTGTGCCTTTGAGAAGTTAATTTTCTACCTTGTCTTCGCTAAGATTTGGTAACTATTTTTTTATAAGGCAAGTTTAGGGAGATGACTCATCTGCACAAGAAGAGAAAAGAGATATTTTGAAATTGTGCAAATAAGAATTTTTTTTTAAAAGTCTTTTCCACCAATATTGGTAAAAACCTTGAGCCATCTGGGTAGACAATCTTGTTCCATTGACCAAAAAAAAAAAAAAATGTGGATCCAGATATTCTTTAATAAATTAGTGAGCTTGTATTATTGCACTTAGCAAATGGCTAAGAAAATAGAATGAAAGGTATAAGATCTTTCTGTATATTTATGTGTGTTCATATGTATTTGTGATATACATGTATGATAATTTTTAAGTCTCTTAATGGTACTGGCAAATTAAATTAAAAGAGCTCTATTTCATTAGCTCATATAAAGTATTCTTTCAAAAAATTAAGAACAGATTCAAATGTTTTTCAAGTTTATATGACTTGGCTAATCTTTAACAAATAAGAATATTGTTGGTTTGATTAAAATAAGCATGTTTTCAGTATACCTAGTACAGGTGCATGGTTTTTCTTACCTATGTCTACTGAAAAAATAACTTTACGTTATCTCTCTATTACAAAAGATTTTAGTGGGAAAAATGGCTTAGGATGAGGCTAGCTGTTTAATGTCTTATCTTTATAAGCAATCCAGGCATAATTATAAGAACAAGCAGGTTAAACAGATGTAAGTAGGATAAAATTCCCATGTGAAAGATCTTCCTATACCATAAGGCTTTAACCTTCTTATCAAGAATAAAAAGTTGAGACTGAGAGGAATCTATAGAAACAACAATTTAACTTTCTGGTCTAGTTAAAAACCCAAGAGGATAGAGATAAAGATTTTGCCTCCTCTGCAGTTCTTTTATTATTATTATTATTATTATTATTATTATTATTATTATTATTATTATTATT
>NW_007763544.1:5133-6290 GCF_000696425.1 Galeopterus variegatus
TTATTATTATTATTATTATTATTATTACAGAGAGACTAAAGATATTTGGGACCATTAAGAAATGTGCTGTGATTGAAAAATTGTACTATGGAAAAGCTAATGATTGTAGGAATTATGATTGATAACTTTGCCAATCTACAGATTTCTGGTGTGACAAACAGTTCACAGTTGCTTGCTCCGTAGCAGTCACTAAAAATTGAGGTCATTATGGGTTAAAAATTCTACTTAAAATGTGTAACTATAATTATATGCAAGTATACAAGGAAGGTAAAATGTGCTCTTGATAAGGAAAAGCTAAAAATGTGAAGATGTTTTGTTTTGTTGAGGGAAAAAGGAGAATAAACTTTGTCCTGAAGTAGAATGACTGGATTTGTTCCAGAATAGACAGAGGGAAAGTACAGTTTACCCTTGAACAACACAGGTTTGAATTGTGCTGGTCCAATTACAAATGGACTTTTTTTTCAATAAATGCTGTACAGTACTGTGAATTTATTTTCTCTTCCTTATGACTTTTTAAATAACATTTTCTTTTCTCTAGTTACTTTATTGTAATAATACAGTATATAAGGCATGTAACATACAAAATATACATTAATTGACTGTTTATGCTGTCGGTAAGGCTTCTGGTCCACAGTAGGCTACTAGTAATTGTTATTGGTCACTCAAAAGTTATACTTGGATATTTGATTAAAATAAGCCATAACCCATAACCCCTGTGTTGTTGAAGGGTCAACTATATAGAAAAAAATCTGAGAGTTTTAAGAAAGTCATAGAAGTGTTGAGAAAGTTATAAGAGGTCTGGAAAAGATGGATCTTGCAAAAGGAATTTTACGTGTGATCAAGCTGGCTAAGATTAGAAGGGAATTATTTGTAAGTTTTCCTAAGAAATTGAGCATTGATATCAGAAGGACGATGATGATGAAATTCCTAGAAATCTGATTATGCCGTTGGACTAGGAAAGAATTCCCAGAGCTCTGTTGAAAAAACTGATTGGTTTCATAAAACTGCTAACGCGACATCAAGCAGAATAAGAATTAAGTGGATACCAAGGAAATGCTTTGGCAGGTTATCATGCTAAGACAACCAGCACTGAATCTCTTGATATGCAGTTTGAATAAACTCCGTAAGACAGGTCCAAGTCAACTTTCTTATGATGA
>NW_007763545.1:0-753 GCF_000696425.1 Galeopterus variegatus
CCCTTAGAGTTAAAGCTGCTTGCGGAAGCTGAACCTCCAGGGAGTGTTTTTGGCAGAGATACACACCACACATTTCAAGCCTGCTTGAATTCCATTTGCAGTGTGATTTCGCTTCTAATTTCAGAAAACAAAAAGTTTGGAGTTCAACTTCTCTTGTAACTGCCACATCTTCGGTTCAGTGAGTTATGCTGGATTCTAAGCGGCGAGGCTTCTCTGACGCTTTTTGACAGAGATTTTGAAACAGAAGTCTCACAAGCCGTTTCCCCATAGCCTTTAATGGGCTTACAACTAGAACTTGCAAACCTGAATTCCTACATGCTAGATGTGAGAAGCACATTCTGCTCTCTCTTCCCTTAGAGTTAAAGTTGCGTGCAGAAGCTGAACCTCCAGGGTTTGTTTTTGGCAAAGATATACACCACATTTTAAAAGCATACTTCAATGCCGTTTGTAGTGTGATTTCACTTCTTATTTCAGAAAACAAAAAGGTTGGAGCTCAACTTCTCTTGTAACTGCCACATCTTCGGTTCAGTGAGTTATGCTGGATTCTATGCGGGAAGCTTCTCTGACCCTTTTTGACAGTGATTCTGAAACAGAAGTCTCACACGCCGTTTCACCCTTAGGTTTCAATGGGGTTTCACAAGGAACTTGCAAAACTTAATTCCTACATGCTAGATGTGAGAATCACATTCTGGTCTCTCTTCCCTTAGAGTTAAAGTTGCTTGCAGAAGCTGAACCTCCAGGGAGTGTTTTTGG
>NW_007763545.1:5949-6290 GCF_000696425.1 Galeopterus variegatus
CTCAACTTCTCTTGTAACTGCCACATCTTCGGTTCATTGAGTGATGCTGGATTCTAAGCGGGGAAACTTCTCTGACCCTTTTTGACAGAGATTTTGAAAGAGAAGTCTCACCAGCCGTTTTCCCAATAGGCTATAAATGGCTTTCCCATAGACCTTGCAAACCTGAATTCCTATAAGCTAGATGTGAGAAGCACATTCTGCTCTCTCATTTCTTAAACTTAAACTGCCTTGCAGAAGCTGAACCTCCAGGAAGTGTTTTTGGCAGAGATATAGACCACATTTTTCAAGCCTGCTTGAATGCCATTTGCAGTGTGATTTCGCTTCTAATTTCAGAAAGCAAA
>NW_007763546.1:0-714 GCF_000696425.1 Galeopterus variegatus
AAGAAGACCGAATGGAAGATTTGCAAACCAGGCATCACAATTAATACACTCTAACTTGTAATAACATTTGTGCAATAATAATATTCCTTTGCAGTTTAATATTCTATTTAATTCCTTTAAAAATTGCCCTGTTGCTTAATGAATGACCAATGCTTATTAGGTTAAGTTGTATTTGAGCTGGCCTGTGCTGCTCCAGTTCAAGTGATTTAATGGGAATTATTTAATAGGTATTATTAGGATAATTAGAAAATGATCACAGTTAGGCAATAATATTGAGCTATAAAGGTTGTGAATAACCAAATTTAGAGACAGGCCTGAAAACACAAGTAGTCTGCGACAGTTACGCAAGGCTCCTCTAATAATTATGTGAGCCCGCCTGAAAGGGTCTTTTGTTCCTGGGAGTTATTCATTAGGCGAGCATTGAATTAGAGGAACATGCGGGGGTGCCGGGTGGAGGGCAATGATGGCTGATGAGCAGAATGAGGCTTTGATGAGCTCCTAATTGTCCTGACAACAATTCCTGCTTTCTTTTTTTCCAACAGTCAGAAATAAGTTCCCCCGCCCCCAGCAAGGGTTTTTCCCCATTTTGTCAAGGAAAAGGAAACAAAGAAAAACAAAACTCTAACAATCCACCCCAGATAACAACTCATTACGTTTTTTTTTTTTTTTTTAATTTTTATTTTGTCAATATACAATGTATATGATTATTATGGC
>NW_007763546.1:5939-6290 GCF_000696425.1 Galeopterus variegatus
ATTTTTAAAGCTCCTTCTGAAAAATCTCCCTCATCCCCAAATGTAAACAACAAACAAAAAAGGTTATTTTGAGTGATAGCTGAAGAAAGCTGGCCAGCTTGTAGTGTTTTCAAAGGTGTGCCAAATCAGCCAGAAGATGGATTCCACTCATTCCCTTTATATCCTGGGTAATTTAATTCCCCTGTTAAGTTTATGGGCCTTTTTCTCCTTGATTGTCCTCGTGTGGGTGACAGATGTGGATCAACAAGAGGCTGGAGACTCAAAGAATCAAGTCCTGGAGGGTGGCCTCGAAGAAGACCGAATGGAAGATTTGCAAACCAGGCATCACAATTAATACACTCTAACTTGTAA
>NW_007763547.1:0-925 GCF_000696425.1 Galeopterus variegatus
GGGCACGACACTGAGGGTTGCGATCCCATTACCAGTCAGTAAAAAAGACAAAAAGGAAAAAGAAAAAAAAAAACAGGGGTGGCAGCAAGTTAGAAAATAAGGGATTCTTGCTGGACTAGAATTGCCAGATGGGTCTGGCTGTTCATGGTACGTGGATTGTGGTGGGGCTGTCCATGGATCCTCCCAAAGTTCCCTGAAGTTCCCATGACTGAGGAACCTCTTAGCAACTCTTTCTTCAACTGTTGGCATCTCCTCTCTGTAAGTCAACCCTATACAACAGGCCCCAACAAGACCCCACACCAGATCTCTCTCCCACTTGGTCCAAGTGTGTCCCCAGGAGGCAGTCCCACCTCCCTGTCCTGACAAACTCTAGGAAAGCAGGCTGCTCCCAGCACAGCAGGCACCAGTCCCCCCTCTGCCATGGAGCCACAGAGCAGACCCTCTCTCACCTCTGGAGCTCCTGTGCAGTTGTCAGACCCTCGTCTTCTGTGTCTCCCAGCTGTGGTGAACACATTTCAAAACTATCCAATTGGTCCCTTGGAAGCCTTCTCAGGTTGGGGATAGAAAAAATCACTCTCCCACCTCTCCTCCAAAGGGGCCATTTGTCTGTGCACATGTCTGCATCGAAGGATGAATGGATACAGATGATGGATGGATAGATAGAATAAATGACATTTACTTAAATGGGGTCATATCATTTTTTATAATTATATTGAATTTAATTTCACTTGAATTTAACAAGAGTGATAAAAACTGAAATTGGGAACAAAAAAAACTAAAATTGGGAACAAAAAATCAATGTTCTTTCTTCACAAGGGATATTATTTCTCAAAATAGCCTTCAAAGGAAAAGAAAAAAAGATTGAAGAAAAGTTAGTTTTTATCAATTGGGGGTTTTCTTCTCACATTTCAATTTTAGGCATAAT
>NW_007763547.1:5832-6290 GCF_000696425.1 Galeopterus variegatus
TCAATAAATGGCACAAGGGCACCACTATCTATCCATTTGACAAAGTAAAAACATGAACGCTGCCTTGATTCTTCCCCAAGTCTAATTATTTCTTTCTATGCCCCTGCCAAACGTACCTTAAATCTCCTGACTTCCCCTTCTCACTGTCACCCCCTTAGTCCGAGCCACCACCGACTTTCTCCTGGACTAGTGTAAGAGCCTCCACGCTGAGCTCCCCACTTCTACTCTTGGCAACTTAGAAATGGACAAAGTTACTTCCCTGATGAAAACCCTTTGGTGGCTTCCCATTATACTTGAAATAGGATTAAAACTCTTTACCATGGTCTACAAGGCCCAGTCTGGCCCTTGCCCACCTCTCCAACCTCATCTCCTTCTCCCCCTCCGCCCGCGGGTCAGGCTGACGTCGCCCACAGCAACCCTTCACATCGGAGCCTGGCACGTCCCCTCTGACGGAATCA
>NW_007763548.1:0-246 GCF_000696425.1 Galeopterus variegatus
TATCTACATCTCCATTTCTGTTTATCGTATGCAGCTGCTATACTTTTGCAGTTAATTCTTTAATTGTTGGGGAAAATACACTTATTGGAAGTACACAGTGACTGTGTGTAATGATATTTGTACTCTACTTCATTTATTTACAGAGAAATCTGTTATCTTTGTGTAATGGAAGGCCAAAAAATGAGAACCAGAAAAGAAAAAAATAGAATTGTTTCTAGGGGCATTTTACAGTAGATATTTTTCGTG
>NW_007763548.1:5424-6290 GCF_000696425.1 Galeopterus variegatus
GGGCTAGGTTATGATTGCCAGGGCTCTGGACTGGCACAGGATGCTAAACTTCTGCTAGTGGATCCAAGGCTTTAACAATCTCTTTTGCAAAAAAAAAAATGAAACAAAACAATCTTGGTCATTGTGCTAGGACATGAACATAATTGATCTAGATAAATGAAGAATTGCTCCCTTGGAACTGTACCTATAGAATGAGAGACAATTTATTTCACCAGGTGTTTAAAAATTTATAATTTTATTGCTTAAACGAATATTATTGTGAAAGCAGAAGTTCATCATATCATATTAAGGAACAAGGACTGAAATAAATGACATTTAGCTTGTCTTTGTATATCAAGGCTGTCAGGTGCTAAGGTCATCCTTAACAAAGTATATTCCTGGAAGCAGTTTAGGATCCAGAGTCAGCAGACATTAGTTCTGAGCTGAGGTGGTCACTGCTGATATTAAATAAAGCACTCATCTCTACAACGCTATTTTTTTAACCTGACATTCATAGTTCAGTGGGGCTTTTATGACATTACAGATGTGAGGAAGCACTTTGAAAACTAGAAGTTAAAACTATGTATTGGTACATTTCAGGATTAGTTTATCTCAGTAATCCATCCCTCAGCCATATTTGCTTTACCTCCCAAGGATTTCAATTTCATATATACTATGACTACACAGACTTCCATGTGTTCTCTTGCAGAAACTGCAAACATACCAAAAGTTCAGGCAACATTTCGCCATTCTTGATATTTTTAAATCACTTCTCCCTGTATATAGGTGATTTGAATAGAATGCATAATATATTGAATAGTATATGCTATTCAATATATTATGGAGATTCAATATATTATGGAGAGAAAAGAGCATTTTCTTAAGAT